>NW_026705581.1:300000-575556 GCF_029867415.1 Vicia villosa
AAATGTTTAGTAAAATTAACATTTCAAGTAACTTATAAATGTAAAATGACATAATAGATATTTAATATATAATTATTTTATTTTAAATTAAAATAAATTAAAAAGTATATAAGTGGGTTTTTACTAAAATAATAAGGATAAAAAAGAAAGAAAAAATGATAAGCTATAAGCTAAAACGCTATTTGAAATAACGTCTGAAAAATAAGCTATAAGCTAGCAAAATAAACTATAAGTTCGAGATGAAAAGACCATTATCAAACAAGTCTAAATTATTGTATGAACTTATAAGCTATAAACTATAAACTATAAGTTTAAAATAGTGTCTTACCAAACATAGCCTAAGGTTTTACATAAGCTCAACTCAATATTTTCATCATGCAAGCTTTTTTAAGTTTAATTTGCAACATTCAAATTTACTATAAAAATATTACAATAGAACTACTCTTAAATAAATATTTTTAGCACAACACCAATACAATAATTATTATATAATTTTTTTACTTTAGCGAAAAAGAAGTTTATGAAAGAATTAGAGAAGAAATATTGGAAGAAGGTTTCGATTGAAAAAATTGATGTAAGTTAAAAAAAAATATTATATCCATCAACTTCTCTATAATTGATGCCACACTTGAAGAAATGAACTCATTTCAAAATTTCCAAAAATATTAGATTAGCCAATCAAGATTTAAGATTCAAAAAATGAGTTGTTACCTAGCTTTCTTTCTTTCTCTCTTGGGAAAGAAGAAACTAGTAGTAAAACATTATGCATATATAGAAGAGAAAGTGCCCCCACCTCCCACTTACAAATACCAAAAACTTTTATACTAAAAATTTGAAGAATGAAAGAAAAAGAAAGAAAGAAAGAAGGCAAAGCTAAGTTGCCTTTGATACTGGTCTAATAGTCCTGCTTGTCAGCACATGCAATCCACTTTCTACAACAAAATCCACTTTGGACCCCAAATTTATTACCTCTCCCACAAGAAAAGCACCTCACTCACATCTCCCATATATTTCACACACCTTACTTCCTCTACACCTCCTCTCTCCTCTTTCTCTCCCTTTAGACCAAACTATCATCTATTTCACCTTTCAATATTCACAATTTTCATTCAAAAAAAATCCTATGATCATCAATCCTTCACCCTTTTATATATTATCATCAAAACAAACCCTAGCTTCCATGTTCCATCCATATAACTATCTTACTACTCTTCTAACTATTGAATTCTAGCTTCTCTTTTCTCTATTTCTTTTACTTACCCTATAAGAAAGTTGATACTATCCTAAAGATGAGAACAGGAAATTGTTCTTTGCAACAAGGCCTAACTACAGATGCTGCAAACATAGTAAAACAAGCAATAACCCTAGCAAAGCGTCGCGGCCATGCGCAAGTAACACCACTCCATGTAGCAAACACCATGCTTAGTGTTACAAATGGTTTGTTAAGAACAGCTTGTCTTCAATCTCACTCTCACCCTCTTCAATGTAAGGCTTTAGAGCTTTGCTTCAACGTCGCGCTCAATCGCTTGCCAGCGACGACTTCTAGCCCTATGTTAGGTTCTCATCATTCTCAAGCTCAGTATCCTTCTTTCGCGAATGCTTTGGTTGCTGCCTTTAAGCGCGCTCAAGCTCATCAGCGCCGCGGATCGATTGAGAATCAGCAGCAACCGCTTTTAACGGTGAAGATTGAGCTTGAGCAGCTCATTATTTCAATTCTTGATGATCCTAGTGTTAGTAGGGTTATGAGAGAAGCAGGGTTTAATAGTACTCAAGTGAAAACCAATGTTGAACAAGCTGTTTCCTTGGAAAACACTTCTTCTATAAAGGAAAACAATGATCAAACTCTCTCTTCTCAATCTCAAGAGAAAGTTTCCAACAAAGCATTGGTTTTGGATCCAACTAGGGTTGAGGATATCCACAGTGTTGTTGAGAATTTAAAGATGAATCAAAGAAAAAGTGTTGTTGTTGTTGGAGAGTGTGTGAGTAATCTTGAAGGTGTAGTTAAAGGAGTGATGGAAAAATTTGATAAAGGAGAAGTTGATGAGTCACTTAAAGGTGTTAAGTTTGTTTCACTTTCTCTTTGTGACTTTGGCAATGTTTCAAGGGTACAAGTTGAGGAAAAAGTTGAAGAGCTTAAGAAACTAGCAACAAAGAGTTTTCATGGAAAAGGGTATGTTTTGTATCTTGGAGATCTTAAATATTTGTTTGATTATAAAAAGCAACAAGGGATTAGAGGCTATTATTCTTCCATTGATCACATGATAATGGAGATTGGAAAACTTGTTAATGGTGTTGGAGAAAATGGAAAGTTTTGGTTGATGTGTATTGCTACTTTTCAAGCTTATATGAGATGCAAAAATGGACAACCATCACTTGAAACTATTTGGAATCTTCATCCTATCACTATTCCTGCTGGAACCTTGAAATTTAGTCTCATCACTAACAGGTAAATTTAACATGCAATTCGTCCAGTTAAGTTAAGCCAGATCAGTTGATAGCTCTGCATGAATATCATACTAATGGGCGCGGTATCGAATCCGCCACAAAAATATTAACATGCAATTTGGTAAAGTTTGATATTAATTGATTTTTACTATGCTATGTGACTTTAACTGCATCATTACTTTTATTTGAAAAACTGTTTCCTTATGAGTGATTATTTATCTCAAAATGAACATTGGGAAAGGGATAAATAATGGAATTGTCTTTTGCTTCTTATAGGTTAAAACTTCAACAGCAAAAAATAGTAAGAAAAAGAAGGAAAAAACTGTTTATTTTTTTTCTTCTTTTACTATATATGAGAATGGAAAAAATGACAAAAGATATTACAAATTTGTGCACTGAAACCAAAGACTTGTCAGTCATTACAATTTTGCTTTTTTGATTGAGTACAACTTATAAGCTAGGAAAGAGGCTTTTCTTTTTAAATATTTACATAAATATTTTTTAAAAATAATAATTTTTATTTTATTAACATTTTACTTAATATTTGATATAATTTTCTCTTTTTGTTCTTAGTGGTATAGAAAATGAGTCAAGAAATGAAAAAGATGAGACTAGAACAAGCTGGCTATTGCATGAAGGAGTAGGAGATGATCAGATAACTCAAAAACAACAAGAAACTGCTTGTTTTGGAGAACCTTCAAGAAAAAATGAGACTGAAGTTAGAAGCAGCTTGCAGAGAATGAGTTCTTTCAAAAGTGATTCTTCAAGTTCAAGTCTTCCTGCATGGCTACAACAATACAAAAATGAGAATAAAGGAATCACCAATAATGATCAGGTTTTTGTTATTATCTTATCTCAATCTTATTTAGATAATATTCCAATTATTTTTTACCATACCCTACAAATCAAAATAAACATTAAAGTAATCATCACGGGTCACATAAAGCTTTCACGATTTCGATCAGTACAGATGTTACAATAGTGATTGCAACTGTTTTGGTGTGAATTAACTACAGTTTTTTTAAATCATAAAAATAGTGAATGGTATTGGTCAGCACCTTCTGATACCGTTTTATTTTGACCGTTTTCGTGGTGACAGATCGTATTTTAGATATTAAGATATTTATAAAAATTTGTGATTAGTTAAAATTAATTATTTTTGTTGTGTATTCTAGGAGAATTGTGTTCAAGTGGGAGACCTTTGCAAAAAGTGGAACAACTCTATGTGTGGTTCAACCCAAACACAAACCTATCATTGTGATGATAAAATCCTCACATTATCTTCAGCATCACCTTCTTCATCCACTTCAGGATTCTCCTATGAGCAACAACAATATCCAAATGTGTCACAAAGCGATCGCGATCGTTCCGATCACCAATTTTGGATATCTCAAATTCAAAGTGGAAGCAAGTTCAATGAACCTTCTAACCCTAATTCAACTTCTTCTAGTGAGCTTATGGAAATGGAGCAAATTAACAAGTTCAAAGAGCTCAATTTAGAGAATATGAAAACTCTATGCAATGCTTTGGAGAAAAAGGTTCCATGGCAAAAAGATATAATACCGGAAATCGCGAGCACGGTTTTGCAATGTCGATCCGGTTTGACAAAAAGAAAAGGAAATTTGAGAAACATTTATCATGATCCTAAAGAAGAAACATGGTTGTTTTTCCAAGGTCTTGATTTGGAAGGTAAAGAGAAAATAGCAAAAGAATTAGCTAGGCTTGTGTTTGGATCTTACAACAATTTCACTTCAATATCATTAAGTAGTTTTGCTTCAACAAGAGGTGAATCAAGTGAGGAAAGTAGAAACAAAAGATCAAGAGATGAAGCAAGTTGTAGTTTCATTGAAAGATTTGGTGATGCAATGGCAAATAACCCTCATAGGGTTTTTCTAGTTGAAGATATAGAGCAAGTTGATTATTGTTCACAACTTGGTTTCAAAAGGGCTATTGAGAAAGGAAGAGTTTTGGATTCAAATGGTGAAGAGGTTGGTTTTTGTGATGCTATTATTATTCTTAGTTGTGAAAGTTTTAGTTCAAGATCAAGAGTTTGTTCTCCTATACAAAGATCCTCTCAAGAAGACAAAGATGATAATGATGATGATGATGTTAATGTTGCTACTTTGGAAGAAACAAGTTCTTATGTTTCTTTGGATTTGAATATTTCTATTGATGATAATTATGAGGAGGATGATAGGTTAGTTGATGAAATTGGGCTGCTTGAATCCGTAGACAGAAATATTCTCTTCAAAATTCAGGAATTGTGAAGAATTTTTTTTCATGAACACATAGTCTTTTTCTAGCTAGGAGTTTCTTAATTTCCTATGTTCTTCATCATGTCTTTGTATTTCTTAGCCATTAATTTTAGTTCCCTTTAATTTTATTATGTAACTAGATGTATATTAGTAGGTATATGTACTATCTCTTTTATAGGAGTTTGAAACTTTCTATCAAATCATTTTTTTTTAGCATTTTGCCTAAGAAAATATATATTTTTATCAAAAATATTATCTTGTTTTCACTTTACTTTTAACTTTTAAACATTTATGTAATAAATAATAAATTATAAGAAAAATATACTATTTAATTATTATTTTATAATTGTTTGTTTTCAAAAAAATATTAAAGAATTTTATAATTAATACAAATGAAACAACGTTAAATATAATACCGATATTGGAAATACCATTCCTTCTGAGAGATATGATACTCTCATTGTTTCCTCCTTGTCGGAGAAAGAGTGGTTGGTTTGAGAAATTCTTTCACCAAGGGAATTTCTCTTCTAGACTCAAATCAGAAAGTCGCTTCTGATTGGTTTGTAGATGTTGTTGTCTAGGAAGGTGGAAAATGAATTTCTCACTTCCATTCGGGAAGATCCTTGTATAGGGCTCATCGGTTTGAGAGACTTTTTCTCTATAGCCTTTTAAATTTATGCCTAGCATAAGTAGAAAGTTTGGGACCTTAAGCGGAGAAGGGGTTGTTTGTTTGGGAGCAAAAGCTACTAAATAATATTTTTTGGTCACATTGTCATTTCCAAGGAAAGGGATCTCTGGCGGTGATGTCATTGTAAGAATGATGTTTATTCGATTAAATTCCTATGATCTCTTCCTCAATTATAGTATTCAAGAGGATATCTTTTCAAATCAAGTTGGCTTCCTCCTACCTCTCATGTAGAATAGTATGAGTTATTATAAGGTGATTGTATTCTCCTGAAAACATCTTTAGGATATGAAACCTATGAGACAAAATCTTTTTAGACGTTGTGTCTTGGCGGAACCATTTGGTACCTATTGTTCTTTTTTCAGCATAGTGTATTACTCACCTAGTTCCGGATATGGAATCTTCAGGTGGCTAGGGTTAGAATTTTTACATCCCATCATCTTTATTTGTTGTTTGAGTTTCTTAAATTCAATATCAATAGTACTAGTACACTTAGTCTTACATGAACACACCTTACTCACAGTCTCTTCCTGATACTACCCAATAACTTTCTATTTAGGAATTCCTATAAATATGAGAAATCCTCTCACTTTCTCTCAATTAGTAACCCGAATGATCCACTTCAATAAACAACTTAAAGAATGTTGAATTACAACTCAACTAAACAAACCAACAACTATGCCTTATGATATGAAAATAGGCGCTAGCATGGTATACAAGCAACACAACAAACAAGGACTCAAATAAAACCCTAACTCAAAGATATTCAATTAAGCTCGGGGTCTTAAACGATGGAATTAAGTCTCTTTAAATAGAAATCTCAAGGTGAGAAAAACTCAAGAAGTGGGGTTGAATTGTGTTAACTTTTTCTTCTTTTTCTCTTGCAAATCTCTTGTCAGTAATCACGAGGATAGATTATGATTCAGAGTCTGATGATTAACAGTGGAATAAAGTTTATAAAAAATAAAGAAGAGAGCAAGCAAACTCACAAGCAATTATCCCGGTTCCTCTTACATATCAGGAGTAGTCCTGTCCCCTTGCACTTCTAAGGGATTTCCACTATAACTAAATCTGATTACAATTTTCTCAAGCACACAAGCAAGAGACTTCCAATTTCCCAAACACACAAGTAAGTGACTTTAATGCTCAAGCACACAAGGAAGATATTTCCAATGCTTAAGTACACAAGCAAGAGATTTCGAAAGCTCAAGCACACAAGCAAGAGACTTCCAAATACTCAAGCACACAAGGAAGAGACTTCTGACTCAATAACAACAATTAAGAGAATATGATAAACTGCACTTATTATACAATTAAAGGTCTAGATAAAATACAATACAATCAGACGCTAAGACTTTGGGATATCTAGAATATACAAGAGATACGAAATCCTAAGTTAAACTTGTGCTCTTTGTTTTGTTTTTCGAGGTGCAATGTTGTATTTTTCTCCAAGTCTTCAACTCCATTTATAGGGAATAAACAGAGATACATTGGAGAGAACTTCTTCCACAAGTGAGTCTTCAAGAGAAGAAATATCATATCCATCACAAATCTTCCTTATATGGTTAATGCTGTTGCATTGCCCTTTGAAACTCTTTTTCTACAAAAGAAATTATCAATTGAAAATCTTCAGACTTCTGCAATTTTCTGCCAAGTCTTTACGCGACCAGAAGAAGACAAATTGACCTTAGAGTCTGATAGCGACTTGTCAGAAACTCCTTGGTTCTTGAGCTTTGAATGGCTTCAGGTTCTGATCCTTCAGAGTCAACATCTTAGCTTTTAATCCTGCAAAATCTGAGTCTTTAGAGGTTGACTTGAGCAGAGTCTGGGATCTTCAAATGATGACCTCCCGTAGACTTTGATCTTCAAAAGATGATTTCTTCAGAGACTGACTCTTTAGAGTCTGAGCCTTAGAATCTATATCTTTAAGCTTCTCTTTGAATGTTCAGTGCAATATTAGAATTGACTTTTAATTAGTATATTAATCTTTGTGCCTTCACACTTGAACACGCATTAGTCTACCCAATTGTTCTTTAAATACTTTGTTATCATCAAAACTTAAGGAATATGGTACACAACAATTTTGTTCCAACAAATCCCTCTACTGGACTTTCCTCTAATGGGAATAATATTTGATCAGTAGATAAAGTGGAGATTTGGTTATGATATGTTTTCCAAAACAGCTCCATAACAAGATTTGATTTAATTTGATTTTAATTCAAATTTAAATCACTACTACGGAAAAGGGCTACCAAAGCGCTTTTTTGGGCTACTAAAGCGCTGCCAAAGCCAGCGCTGCCGTAGGTAACGACAACGCTTTTGAAAGCGCTCTGGTAGCCCCCCTATAAGAGCGCTTTTCCAGAAAAGCGTTCTGGTAGCCCCCCCTATAAGAGTGCTTTTTCCAGAAAAGCGCTCTGGTAGCCCCCCTATCAGAGCGCTTTTTCTGGAAAAAGCGCTCTGGTAGCCCCCCTATAAGAGCGCTTTTCCAAAAGCGCTTTCGTAGGTTGCGTTTTTTTAATTTTTTATGCTTTTTTTTAATCTTAGGCAGTGCTTTAGTAATAAAGCGCTTTAGTAGGTGGCCCTTTAAGAGCGTTTTTTTAAAGCGCTGTCGTTGCTAAATGAGGTATTTTAAAGTGCAACCTGTAATTTAAGCCTCCCAGTTTGACCTGTAATATTTTCGACCTGTAATATATTTTCAACGATATATTTTCAACCATACGTAGGAGAATATATATATATATATACTAATATAATACCATTATAATATCCAAAATTATATATATACATCATTATAGTTCCTGTGAAACAAACTAAATCATGTAAAGTATGATATATATATATACTGAAAGTTTCACATGTAACTAACTCATCCAAATTCAGGATAATTAGTATCAACTTTCATCCACTGTGGTGAGTCTGCCGGATGTCGCAACTTTCCATCAATAATTTTTTCATCTGCATGCCAAGTCAAGTGTCTTGAATTGGTTTCACTACGATACATGCGTCTAAATCTCGGAATTATAGGAAAATACCATAAGACTTTGGCCGGAGACAAATTTTTCTTATATCGAGGGGCACCGCATTTAGGACACTCATTAAACGCTACATACTCGTTTCGAAACAAAACGCAATCGTTTGGACATGCATGTATCTTATCATAGCTCATGCCAACAACATCTTTTTGGCTTCATACGTTCGATTGGTAAGAACATTATCCTCTGGTAGCATATCTTTCATAAGGGCTAATAACTCTGTGAAACTTTTATCCAACCATCCATTGTCCGCCTTTAAGTTGTACAACTTTAACACCGCAGAAAATCTTGTGAATTTTGAACAACCATCATACAACGGTTTCTCTGTATCGCTTACCAACCTCTCGAACATTTTGGGACAATCCTCAATATCTTCTTTAAGCGCTTCTGTAATCTCTTCCACTCGATCATAATCGTATGTGTCTGTGCAATCGTCGTTTGAAGCATACTTCGTATTACACCTCGACTCAACATTCCCGTTACTTTTCTCACCATGCACACTCCAAACTGTATAACTTCTATCAATTCCAAACCGTAGTAAATGCGATGCCAACTGATTCCCGTCAACCTTACCCCCATAACAACAACCCATGCAAGGACACGCCATTCGAATCGGGTCTTTGGAGTGCGCAACCGCAAACTTAACGAATTCCCATACCCCTTTCTCGTACTCTTTCGACAATCGGTTTGAATTCATCCATGTCTTATCCATGTCTTAATTAAGCTAAACAAAAACGATCAAACTTTCACTCTTCACAAGTAACCCCTATAGCGAATTCAATTCACAAAGTTAGTAAGTTCATCACTTAACGATTAACGAAATTGACATCAAGAATATTCCACATGTCGGAATAATTAGCAAAGCTCTTGAGCCTCTTTCATTTATTATTTGAAAGTAGATAACATGACTATAGTTTTTGTTAGAAATCATAAGCCAAGAAATTGATAGTGCATGAAAAATAGAAGAGCAACTTATTATCTTGGAATTTTGTATCCTATATTAACTCTCTAAACACATAAAACTAATGAGCTATCAAGGAGGGTACTCTTATGTTTGTAGTTTACCATTAAACAAAATATTAAAATCAAGTGGTTACAAAAAGTAGGTGCATGTGATCATATTATAACACATCATAATGTCAGTATAATGCGTTTATGTCAAAACCCAAAGTATAAACGGAATGAATCCGGAGCAATAAAACGCAACATATATAATCACACAATTTCAGAAAAATTCATCATAATACCAGTAATTTGAGAAAGAAATTTACCTCGGATGTTACCGAACTCAAGAAAACGCCAAACGTCGACCTAGGCCGGGAAACGATCAAACTTTCACTCTACACAAGTTACTCCTATAGAAAATTCACAAAGTTAGTAACCACCAAGACAAAATCGATTAAACAAATGAAATCAACAATAGTTTGAAGTGTGTACATACTCGTAAATATGTAGTACCAGAGTCAATGATACGAGCTCCAAAGAGATCCAAAGTTATCAATCCAGTCAGACCTATACAAGAAATTCAATGCAATGTATGATTATACATTTACATGGAAAACATGATTATCAAATCCAAAGCGCAAGAAGAACATATAACCCACTTAGAGGCAATATTAGGAGAAGGTAAAAAGTACGACATGCGACTAAACCCCAAAAATTCCACTTTTGGGATAACGTATGAGAAATTCTTAGAATAATACCTCGCAAAGAGGGGGATATAGGTTAACCAAGAAAGTGTTAACAAACATGTGGAGGATGTAAGAATCGTGTATGTAATTGAGATCCCTAGTTCTAGGATATTTAAGACTAGGAAGATTGGTATAAAAGGTTGTAGGAGGGGACTCTAGCAATCAATTAAAACCTATTTTATTATACTTTATATAATATATGAGTATTGCAAGCGGGTAGTGTGTAAACTAATGAAGTAATAGCTATTGACATTTATTATACTTTATATTATACTTTATAGGGTTAATTAACTTTTTCGTCCCTTTAAATATTTCAAATTTCGTTTTTAGTCCCTCCAAAATTTTCCTTCAAGAAATCGTCCCTTCAAAATTTTTCTTCCGAACTATTGGTCCCTAACGTCAAATTTCGTAGCTAATCGGTGGCTAAAGTCGTAGCTAATCTCTAGCAAATTTGACGTTAGGGACCAATAGTTTAGACGAAAAATTTTGAAGGGACGATTTCTTAAAGGAAAATTTTTGAAGGACTAAAAACGAAATCAGCAATATTTAGAGGGACTAAAAAGTTCATTAACCCTACTTTATATAATATATGAGTATTGTCTCAAAAATCTTGAAGAAAAGGAAGAACTCTTAAGTAGAAAACTTTCATCTTTGTACACTTATACTCCTCCCTTAAATGGAAAACCATCTGATCCTCTTTGCCCAATCACAACCCTCTATCATATCTGCCATAGAAACACAATCTTAAAAATAAAGAGGTTCATAACCAGAAGCACGTAGTTCTGATCCACATTACAAAGAAATGCAATTAAAAATGCAGTTCTCTAAGTGTCAAATAAAACCCTTAAAATGCAGTTCTCTAAATTCACATGATAATAACATACACAACTCTTTGACAACATATAATATAGTTACTCCTTCACCACATTTTCTTAAGATATCTCAGTAACATCCACATCAACATATTGAAACCAATAAAACCCTTAATTATTGTAATATATCCTTGCAAGCAGCACATGAATTCATTAATTGATGTATACTATTCTATTTGACTTAAAAAATTAGTCTTTGCAAAACATGGATTTACACTAAAATGAAAAAATAGAACAATTATTTATACTAATTGCCAATGAAGGTGGCCATGATAAAGCACTCCCACCAAACTATCTCAACTGCTAGGATAAGCCTAATTGAAACATCAGAACATAGCCAATCAAAGGGGGCTAGCCTATAATTTAAGGTTGGGGTTGACAGGAACCATTCGGCAAAATAATCTAGGTATAGATGTCAATAGGAGTGTCAAGAAGGTTGAAGAAGTGAGAAACAGGCAGAAGATTGAACAAAACCCTAAATCTGGAGAAGAAGATTTTACCTGAAAACAGTGATGCCGGAGAAGAGAGGTAACAGCCACGAGACGGATGGAGACGGACGGAGGCGACGCGAACGGAGACGAGACAGACGGAGGCAATGAGACGGACGGCGGCGATGAGACGGACGGAGTTGGTGAACAGAGTTATCGCGAATTGATGGAGAAGAAGATACAGAAGCTAGCGTATCTGAAAGAATAAGCCAAAATTTTTATTAATTTTAATTATAACATGGGGTACCAAAGCGCTTTTGAAAAGCGCTCTCTAAGCATGGGGTACCAGAGCGCTTTTGAACTAAAAAGCGCTTTCGTAAGGAAAGGCTATAAGAGCGCTTTCGTAAGCGCTTTCATACGTCAATCTATAAGAGCGCTTTTCAAAAGCGCTTTTGTAGGGTATTCACTTTTTTTAGTGAAATTTTTTTAAAAGGCTATGAGAGCGCTTTCACTAAAAGCGCTTTCATATTTCCACCTATAAGAGCGCTTTTCAAAAGCGCTTTCGTAGGGTATGCACTTTTTTTTAGCGAAATTTTTTTAAAAGGCTATTAGAGCGCTTTCACTAAAAAGCGCTTTTGTAAGGGCGATTTTAAAAGACAATTTTGGCGTAGTGAATATCCAAATCTAAGCACCTCAAGTTTTCCTGCGACAATTTATTTTCAAGGTTATTTACATTTTTTATCTCGTGTATTTTTCTTAAAATATATATATTTATAATAGAATAAATTAGAAAAAATATATATTTATGACTTTAATATTTTGATTAATAGTTGTTATTGTTGTTTTTAATTTTTTTAATGATAATCCTAAAACCTATTGTTAATTTTAATTTTAAAATAAATTATACAAGGGTAAAACATGTATTGAGACTAAAGTGAGAAAAACTTAAATATGGGTATAAATAAGTGGAATAATTGAGCAAAAGGGAGGACCAAGAGAGGTGGTGGTTGATTCTCTACTCATTCTCATAAATTAGAAAAAAATAAAATCGGAAATAGAAAAAAGGAGATTCTTCTTCTGGAAGGAAAACCTAACCCGATTCTTTTCTTCCCATAGATTTCACTCGATCGCCTTCAACCACATCCATCGTCTTCCTTCTTTTCTTCTAGAAACACCTTCGGAAACCACTGAATCTCACCTTCAAACTCTCTCTAACCGACACAAACCCTCAAATAGCACTATTCCGTACCACAAACCGCAAACCCCTCTTATCTTTCTCGCCTGATTTCTCTCTTCACCTTTGCAACACCTCAACATCATCACCAACGACCTCTTCTTAATAAATAATTGGATTAAAAAAGGAAAATAGAGTGTACAATCTTTTTATCCTCAAATAATCGAGCGCAAAGTTTACACTTTGATGGAAACAATTATTCGTATTATGCAAAAAAAAATCAAACAATTTTTCATAGTTAAATAAATTACTTTTCACAATTAAAACCAAGGCCATTTTCAAAATTACTCAAGTTTACTTCAATTATTTTTCTTAATCAAATCGGATGAAAAATGACAATTTGATGCACATCCATTTGATCCCAGAATAATCTGACGCAAAGTGTATACTTTGTTCCAACCGATTATTTGTCTTCCGCCCGAAAATACCTAATTAAACTTGGATTAAAAATTACAATAGGATGCACATCCTTTTGATTCCTAAGTAAACGGACGCAAAGTGTACACTTTGTTCCAACCAATTACTAGATTTTGCAAAGACAATTTTCATAAATCAAATGTGGATGAAAAAGACAATTGGATGTACATCCTTTTGATCCCTAAATAATCGGACCCGAGGCGTATGCCTTGTCCCAACTGAGCATTTGTATTCCACTAAAAAAATAATTTTAACTCATCAAATACATTTTTAACCCAAGCACGCGATACAAACGAACACTTCAACCTCCCACGGGCGAGAAACAAGAAAAATTTAACCTACAAACAAGAATGTGACCTAAACATATCTAGCTAAAATCAACCTACAAAGAAAGTTGTGCTACTAAGAACTACGCAGCTTTGAGTTCCTCATCGCACCTAGGGATACATTAGAGTGAGAATCAATGTCTCACCAAGTACTCTAATATTAAACCCTAAATTTTCTCCCCATTGTAAATATCCAGTAATAATTAGAAGAAACTATATAACATATGATAACATTCATATTCACAAAACTAACTATATGATTCCCATTGAGTACAACAAATGTGTGGGGTGCTAATACCTTTCTTGAACATAATCGACTCCTGAACCTAAATTTGGTTGCGATAACCATAATTTTTGCGTCGAGTCACAAGTGATTGACAATCCCGTTTTCCATTTCTTTAGAAAAGTAGGATAATCAACTTTAATGTGAGAAACTCTTCACATTAATAACATTGTGCTCCTTTGCCTCTGTTAGGTTTGTCTTCATCATTGCTTTTGCTCTGGGGACTAATGTGTAACACCTTATCTGGGACATTTGTCCTTCATTTTTTGTCTAGTTTCATCAAGGATATATTAAAATTTATACCAATAAGAGATATAGCCTCTGATATACTTTCTTCACCTTGGTCTTCATCCACTTCAATGTTGGGCATGAAAGCTAAACGTTTGTTCTTCTTTCCAGACCCGTCATTTAATGTCATCTCAAAGCTAGACTTTCTTCACCGTGATGCTGCTCAGGTCTCGTGCTTCTTCAATAGCTGTAACCTTCGTATCAAACTTCTTTGGTAAATATCCAAGGATCTTTCTGGCCATCTTTTCTTCGGACATCGTTTCTCCCAAAGAAAGGAAGTGTTGGCAATGACACGTAGTTTGATGTTAAAATCTGAAATAAATTCATCTTCATTCATTATTAGATTATCAAACTTTTTAGTGAGGAGCTACATCCTTGACATTCTAACCTTGGATGTTCCTTCATGTGCAGTTTTGAGAATATCCAAAGAATCCTTAGCTTCTGTACATGTATTGATCAATCTAAACATATTTTTGTCAACATCATTCAAGATAGAATTCAAAGATTTGGAATTTCCAAGAGCTTCATTATCTTCAGTATTAGTCCACTCAGCTTATGGCTTTAAGGTTGATGTTCCATCTTAAGAAGTATTCACTGGTTGTTTCCAACCTCTTACAACCGCCTTCCATGCTTTGATGTCCTATGATTTGAGAAAAACAACCATCTTGGCTTTCCAATAATCACAATTGGTTCCATCCAATACAAGTGGTCTATTGACTGATCCTCCGTCTTTAGCCTTGTCCATTTGAACAAAATTTATCTCCATTGAAGCTCACCCAAACAAAACAGGGTGCCTTCTATGATGCCAATTGAAAATTTGTTGGACATAATGTCTAACACAATATTTACAACCAAGTAATGACAATTTAACTTATACAAGACGATGAAGCAGAAAAGCAATAAAGAATACAATAATTATTAATCGTGTTCAGTGCAAACCACACCCACATTCGGGGGCTTTCAACCCAAGAAAGGAAGTTCACTCTCAAAAGTATTAGTACATTTAGTTTTATATGAACACACCTTTTTCACAACCTCTTACTACCCAATAACTATATTTAGGACTCCTCTTAAATTTGAAAATCCCTATCTCTTTCTCTCAATCACTAACCCTAGTGATCAACTTCAATAAACAACTTAAAGAATGTTGAAATACAACTCAACTAAGCAAATCAAAAACTGCGACTTATGATATGAAAGTAGGCGCTAACATGGTATACAATTAACACAAAAAACAAGGAATCAAATAAAACTCTAACACAAAGCTTCAATTAAGCTTGTGGTCTTCAATGATGGAATTGAGTCTACTTAAATTGAATTCCTCATTTGGGCTTTCCTCTAATGGGGATAACATTTGATTAGCATATAAAATGGAGATTTGATTAAGATTAGTTTTACATGAACATATCTTATTCATAACCTCTTCCTAGTACTATCCAGTGACTTTCTATTTAAGACTCCCCCTAAATATGAGAACCCCTCTCACTTTCTCACAATCATTAACCCCGGTGACCAAATTTAATAAACAACTTAAAGAATGTTTAATTACAACACAACTAAACAAATCAACAACTGTGCCTTATGATATGAAAGTAGGCTCTAGTGTGGTATACAAGCAACATAACAAACAAGTACTCAAATAAAACTCTAACACATAAATCTTCAATTAAGCTTTTGGTCTTCAATGATGGAATCGAGTCTCTTTAAATAGAATTCCTCTGTTGGGATTTTCTCCAATTGGCATAAGATTTGATCAATAGATAAAATGGAGATTTGATTAAGATTTGTTTTTCAAAACAACTCCACAACAAGATTTGATTTGAATTCATATTTAAATTTCCAATTCTTTAAATTTGATATTAATAAATTATCAAACAAATTTAATTATTTAGGTTGCTAAAAGATAGCAACAAATCAGTCAAAAACAAATCCAAACGCGCTCTCATAAATCACAAAAAAACGCACCAAATCTTGAACTTCGGTAGGGGCCAGGTGTGCCACACCTACTAAAACATCATGTCCCACATGTTCCCTTTCTTAACCAAAACATCTTGTACACTCCATGTTGTTTTACTTAATGCAGTCAATCCAAAAAAGAAGAACACAAACAAAAAGATAAACCAAGATAACTGATCCACAGGGTGAAAACCTCTACATAATTTGAAGTCCTTGGTGGGACTAACATTGATTAAAATAGATATCGAAATGTTTAAAACAAGGCCTTCCATCCAAACCAGAGAAGATCTGTTTTCAAAAAATTTCAACAAGCTTTAAAAATCCCATATTGAAACCATCCAGACCTGATCTTTTGTCTCCGTCACAAGACCAAATAACCTAATTTAAGTTATCCAAAGAGAAATGAGTCTCCAAAGACATTCTATCCTCATAAGATAACTTCTTGAATGATACTCATGATAAAACTGACCACCTATAGCCAACCTTCTAAAATCTAGACTTAAAATGATTCTTCACTTGTACTTTGATTTCTTCCACACGATCCACCCAACCATTAGCCTTCCCAATACATAACAAGCTATTTATCCAAAATGTTTTCTTCATAAATCTATGAAAGAACTTAATGTTTGAATCCCCTTCTGCGATCCACATATGTCTCGTTAATTGCTTAAGCATACTCTTCTTCACTTGTGTTGCTTGCCAAACCCGACTGGAAGCTTTCACCCTTTTTTCCCCAACACAGTTAGATTTTGATCAGAATCATTAGATTCCAAGAAATGTAAAGCATTCAAATTATGAACCACTGACTCAACCTCCAGATCCAAAATTCCGAACACCTATTGGTTCCATCTTCTACAATGATGCTTAAGTAACTTATGTTTTTCTGAAACAACACGAGTAGCCTTCCCTACCAATCCAAAGGATTTCCGTTGATATTTCATAAAAATAAGAAACTAAAAATGTTTAATCCAACAGCTAAAAATTTTGAAGGGTTTACGTACCCAACTGGCGACATTTCCTTTGATCCAATTTGCGAAAAGAACGGAAAATTCCTTATTACCAACACCTTGACCAGTGACTTTCCACTTATCAATCATACCCTCTGACAATAAGTATCTACCCAACTGAATCACGGCCTTACCACTCAAATTAAACCACATGAATTTACTTCCAACTGCCAGAACATCAATTAATTCCATATCCTCAATAAAAATACTAAATTCCAACATCTCACTTCTATAAAACTGTTTATTCACACCTTTCGTCTCTCCTTCCTTTTTAACTGCATTAAAATCACCACAAATACACTACTCTCCCACAGAGAGCTTGCTTTTAAAATCAATTAGCTCTTTTCAACAATTCCTCTTATAAAGCCGCATACATGAAGAGTAAACATTAACCAGATACAAATTCAAACCCTTACAATTATTATTAATGCCCACAAATCCTTCCCTCGAGAAACTAAAATTGAAATCAAACAAACCTTCTTTCCACATGATGATAAGTCCTTCAATTCGACCATCAACACCTTTGAAAGTCCACTCCACATCATAAACCCCCATAAAGACACCAGAAAATCCTTCTGAAAACTCTAAACTTTAATCTCTTGCAGCATACAAATATCAAATGATTCCTTTCCTATTATCTTATCCCAAAAATATTATAAGAGAGAAGATTCATATCTAAATGCTTTTAAAAGCTTCCTTATGATCACACCTTAAACGATTTCTTGATTCTAGTGATTTAATCATTTCAACATGAACCTCTTTAACACCTAAAGTTGTAACTTTTGCCAAAATTTTACTCGCGACTTCTTCCCGATCTCTAGCCAAAAACCAAATGTTCCCCTGAATTAGGTCTGCATCCGAAGTAGCTTCGTATCAAATAGAGGATCCTTACGAAAATTGATCTTCAGATGAAACAAAATTGGACTTGGACCATAATGAAATAAATGGATCTGGTTTTTGATTAACAATTTGGGCGGTCTAAGGACTGATTAATAAGAGGATTGAATTTCTCCCACTTCCTGTAGCTGTTGCCTAGACAGAACTAGACAACACTTTTAGAAAATTAGACTTAATCTATGTTTGGTTTCACGTTGAGACACCTAGAATTGATTGTGGACGTCTAGAATTGATTTTGAAGTGTTTGGTTGATCTCGAGCATAATTGATTATGCTTTCTAGAATTGATTCTACTTGAGGCTAGGATTTGTAGCTTTTGATCAAACGTGATTTTTAACTAGAATATATTGTTCAACATTTGAAAAAATTTCTTCAAACATAAATAACTTTACCTTTAACTCACTTTTATTTAGAATCAATTTTACATAATCAATTCGCTAAAAATCATTTTTTTCACCGCATAACCAAACATACGCTTAAGCTTCACATCTTGAGAGTCAAGAGAAATTGTGTTGGACTTGACCACCGATCCATCAGCAAAACTTAATTCGACTTACTCAACCTGAGGCTCACCAATAGGCATCACATTTTCGCCTTGATAAGTTGAAAATAAATCAGCAGATTTAGATCCCACATGCTTACTAATCAACAAATTTATGGTATTAGGAATTGAGTTCTCTTTCCCTACAACATCAGACATACCTTTCTACTTCCAAAATGCACCTTGTGTTGACTCTACTTCTGTCAAATTCATCATCCTATCACTTGACTTCTCTTGATATTCACCATAAAAAGTTCTTTTTGTTTTATGTGAAAAGATTACCAACACATCATTGGCTACCTCCATGTTTCTTGGGTTTGGACAAACCCCTAGTTCTTTTCCCATGTCCAAGACTCAAAGAATAATGCAATATTATTTGTTGATAGCTAATGTTCCTTCATCTTCAACCTCAATAACTGGTGCAATGACATCTTCTTCATAGACTCTAAACTCCTCATCGGGCTTAGACTCAGACAAAGCTTTCTCCAATTTCGAAAAAATGGAATATTAATCCTTCGGGAGCCATGAGCATCCCCCACCATCTTTAACTCGAAAACTTCCCCATTTATTTTTACATGAAAAACCTCATTCAACATCATAACACACTTCATTCTCACCAGTAAACGAGTAACATCCATTTTAACTTGATCTCTCGTATTATCACCAAAACATACAAAAAACCACATACTTGGAAATAAATTAAAAGAACTTAATATTCCAAGCATGACAAGGAATACCATAAATGCGAATCCAAGTAACTCTTTCTGAATTCACCATCGATGGTTCCTATTTTTAACCTCTTTGAACCATTGATAAAGCCAACCACCTCCTTTATTCAACAGTGCTTCTAACTCACCAGGGTCTCTATCTTCAAGAAGGCATAGATTTGAACCCAAAGGTGTCATTCTGACACCAAAATTAACCTTCCATATCAAATAAATCTTGAATATTATAGGTTAACCATGCATGTTCACAACACCAACATAACCTCTATTGCATTTATTTAGAGCATCTTCATCTTCAAGATTGAACTTTAAGAACGTGTTTGGCGGCCAGAACTTAGGATGGATTTCATGATTGTTATTTCTTGTAACATTAGCATATGATATAGAGTCTCTAAAACCCTTCCCCACTGTCTCACCATCTTTATGTCTCACCTTCTTCCCCCTCTTATCTTCACTGTTCAACCTAGAGATCTTGTAGGGAGCCTTCATCTCTCCCCGTTGTATTTGGTTTGAAGCACGACCTCCTAATTATCCTCTTTGGAATCAAGGCAGATTCATAAAAAGCTTTTGCTTCCCAATAAAAATGTTGTCAAGTTTAGTTGCAAGAAATCTTTCATTTACCCCATTAAAAACCTGATGAATCCAAATCTTCTTCCATTAATGTCCCTTCTTGCTGGGATAACAACTTCATCCACACTGCCATATTCCAAAAAAATCTCATACAACTCTCTTGCCTTATTCTCCTCCCGGAAAAAGGTGAAAAAGAAAGAAGTTGAATAACCCCTTTATCTTTTTATCGTTGATGATGATGAACCCGCATTGTCCCATGTAAATGATGCTTTGCGTTCTTCCCGCTGCATACGTCCACATATAGAGAACAATATATGTGTATAGTCAATCATACATTACTATGAAATAAATTTATAATTTGATGCAAAAATATGAATTGTGTCTAACAATTTTATCTTATATCTAAAAGAAAATATACATAATTTTAAATGTACATAAAATAAATATGCTAACTTCATAATACTATTTTTTATTATCAATATTTATGTATAAACAAATATAAAAATAATTTAAATTAAATTTTTTATTAATAATATTCTTATCAGCGTCAACAAATTTAAATTAAAAACAAAAATAATATATATAAATTTCATTTCAATTAAAAATAATTATATTCATAAATAAATAATAATTTGTTTTTTTTTGGTATGTAAATTAAAATAAATACCTTACAAAGAATATGATAAATTATATACATAAATTTGTTGATTTTTCTGTAAAATTAAATAGTATATGATGATTTGTAAGATTTTGTAATATAATGTGGTTTGATCGGTTTGGTTTGTTTTGTAAAATACAAATCCCAAACCACAAATCGAATTAATCCATGCGGTTTTGTTACAAAATAACCTGAATACACCCGAATCAAATACTATTTTTTTTTACAGTTTTCAATTTAGTTCGATTCGATTAACACTTTTCTATTAGACCAGTTTAATTAATGACTTTCTATTGAACTGGTTCGGTTTTTAATCTCCCTTCCATATATCATTATATATCCAAAAGAGTGTAAGTACACGTTCTCGTTATCGTTTAACAATAAGATCACCTTCAGCGGAAGGTTTTTCAACATTTTTTCAAAGAACGAACTGAAGTTTTTAGTTGTTAACCATTAGAGTTGTACAGTAGGAGCTACCGTCTCTTCGCGAAACAAAGTTTCTGAATAAAAGCTTGAGAATTTAATCATTTTTATACAATAAAGAGAGTTAAAATTGTGGGATATATTTTGAATTGTAATAAAATTTACCATTAGAATAAAAATTTTATAAATCATTTTAAATTAACGTGGTGCAATAGGACCAAATTAGAGATGACAATGGCTAGAATTATAGCATGATACTATAATATCTGTCCTAATATTCACAGTTAATTTTTTCCTATTTGATCCTATATTTCCGAGGGCATCAACATTTATATCCATACTTGTATCCATATCTTATGGGTAGGTAAGTATCCATGTCCTACCGTTTATATGTATTTCTCATAAAATATTATCGATAAATTATAATTTATCATGTCATTTTAAATTTTTAATAATATTTGTATTGAAGTGCGCACAAATTTATTGTTGACTTATGAAACAAACATACTTATATTAAAATAAATACAAGTTTAATAATAAAGTATTTAATAAAATTGATAAACACACAAAATTAAAAATAAAAATATGTAAGTACATATAGAGCATGTATGGAACTCGTCATCTCTAGACCCAGAAATAAAAGTCTCTAATGGAGATGCTCAAGGTAATCTCCCACAAGAAACTCGTTGTGCATAGTGGGTGAGTTCTCCCTTTCCAATCAATCTTTTTTCATATATAAGAGATCAAATTCCTAGTAACTTGTTTAACGGGCCAAGTCCCTATCTTTTATAGTAATCTATTGTTGTTAGTGAGTGCTCTTTAATTTGATAATATGAAATCTATCTAAACTTGGTATGAATAAATAGTTAAAATTAATCTCATAATTCAACATATTTTATGTATAACTATTTATCAATATTTGGATTCAGATAGATATGTAATTGAAAGAAGTAAGAGTTGTGCAAAGTAGAAGCAACTTATTTTAATTTGGAAATCTAAAAGTGAGATCTTCACTAAGATATATCAAAAGAGCACAACTTTTTATGCTTTGTGTTAAGCATTTTGCAAAAGAATAACTTTTTTCCTCCTTTGATTTTCGTATAACCCAACATTCTCTCATCTTTGAAAAGCAAGAAAAGGTTGCTGTTTATGGGCTTAAAAATATATAAAATATATTTAGAGATTAAATGAATATTAAGAAAAAGATAGATAAGCATCTCATCTTTAAAACCATAAAGTTGTTAGTACTTTAGAATCACTAAAAGATCATTATCTTCTTTCTCTACTTTATTTGAAACCCTTAAGCATAAGTATAGAATTTGTCGCTTATATGGCTTTTAGAAAGATGGATTAGTTTAATCTGTGGTGGACAATGTAGGGTTTTATTTCGTAATGCGTTTCTATCTTGTTACTTTTTTTCATTTTTTACTCTATGTGAAAAAGATAGAAGCCACCACCATAGTTTTTTTTTTTCTCTTAAAATTATGGTTAATTTTCTATTTGCTTTTTTTTTTTATAAAGTAGGTTCAAATTTCATAGTGGATCAACGTAGACTTATCCAGTTTGAATGTATAATTAATAAAAAATATTTTGATCAATAACTTCATGTCCCGTTAATAATTAATATTTTAATCAATAACTTCAAGTTTCCGTGTACAAATATTAGTTTGATCAATAACTTCATGTTCCCATGTACCTTAAAAAATATTTTAATTTTTAACTTCATGTTCCGTTAATAATCAACATTTTGGTCAGTAACTTCATGTCTCGTTAATAATCAACATTTTGATCAATTACTTCATGTTTCCGTGTACAAATATTAGTTTGATCAATAACTTCATGTTCCCGTGTACCTTAAAAAATATTTTGATCAGTAATTTCATGTCCCGTTAATAATCAATATTTTGATCAGTAACTTCATGTCCCGTTAATAATCAATATTTTGATCAATAACTTCATATCGTTAATAATCAATATTTTGATCAGTAACTTCATGTCTCGTTAATAATTAATATTTTGATCAATAACTTCATGTTCCCGCATATTTATTTCAAATGTATATTTTTTTTAATAGAACAATGTCTTATTCGTGAAAAACAATAATTAAAAATAAAATTAATAAAAAAAATAAAATTAAAGTAGTATTAGTAAAGGTCAATTAATTTTAGTTTATGTACATTTGTAGATTGAATGAATGGGAAACAACTTCAACATTGGAAATAGACATAATAAAAATCAATTAATTTTAGGTTCATATACACTTTATTACTAATATCTATTTCTCATTGAAATAAGCATATTTTAATAGACTCATATAAACTAAATTCATTTAACAACTATACATTTTTCTATAACTTTGGTTGAGTTACTATACATGACTTTATTTTTGTTTTGTTAATCTTTATTCAAATTGCAACAAAAGTGAAAAATATAATTAAATAATATTATATAGAATTTTGTTTATTTGAATAACATAAATTATATTTTTGTCTATTTTCTTGTCCTTATATATAATACATAAATTAATATTATTTTAATCAAAATTAATATAATAATATTTTGAATTATATAAAATAAAAGTAGTGATAAGCTACACGCATTTTTGTATTTCATTAATGTAATAATATATTGAGTTGTATAAAATAAAAGTAGTGATAAGTCACATATATTTTTTTATTTTATTTGATGACAAACATTTTCAAAATTATTTTTTAATTTATTTTAATTGAGAATTTTAGATTTTTTATATTAAAAGTTATTATTATTTTATTAAAAAAATAATGTATCTTATATTAAAAATTATTTCAAACAATTTTTCTTTGATGTAAAATTAAATTAGTGGTACAATGAAGTTAATTTTTAAAAATTAAATTCTATTATAAATAGACTTATGAAAAGAAAGAAATAAAACATTTCTAGTTCAGATTGCAATGAGAGAGAAATAGACTTTTTTAAAAAATTACCATGAGAAATTTATTTTACTGTAACATCAATGAAAGAGAAAATGCTATAATAGAACTAAATAGTATGGAAAGAGAATGAATTGAAATGTTGGCTTATGAACCACCTACGTGGCAAGCTGTGGAATCAGAAGGGTTAAGATGGTATTTCCACAACATGTTATTTTCCTATATGATAGATATTTCTACAAATCTCTAGTTATTTAATTAATCAAATACAAATTGAAATAATTAGGGAGGATAAATTGGAAGTAGTTTGCCTTGTAACTACGCGGTCTATTTGGCTATTGTAGAATGAGATTTGTTTTCGGAACGACGGTTGGATTGTTGATAATACAGTTTGGAATATAATTTTTTTGATTTGAAAGTGGTTGTTTATAGGAGATATTACTAATTCTAATTTTAGTTTTTACGAGTTTAGCAAAGATCCTTTGCTATTCTTATCATAATTCCAATTGGTTGATAATCTCTTTCTTTTTGTCAGATTTTATCGCGTTTTTCCGTGTAAACAGGTTGGAGAATCTTTAGTTCTCTCGTTAATATATTCTTGCTTACATAAAAAAATATGTTATGATCAATATTATTAAAGCGTTATCCAATTAAACGATTAAGATACTATAAAATCCTAAACGACAATAAGGGTAGGTACACCGTTCTGATGACACTCTCACAAATACTGCAAGATACACTGTTCTAATTATTCTTGATTACTCTATAATATTATAATATATTATAATTTGTATATATCATATTACTAATTATTCTTGATTACTCTATAATATTTCAATATATTATAATTTATATCTATCATATTTAATTAAATCCTTCAATTAATATCAGAATCCTATAAATACATATTATATTTAGGGTCATGCTAACGAGTGCCCCAGGGACACTCTGTAAGCATTGCATATAAAAAAAATATTTCTTAAATAAATATTTATTTCAATTTTCAATGTATTGAATACAAGTAATTTCAATAAAACCAACTTTGTTATTTCTTTAAAAAGTCAGTTATTTTTATTTCTAACATATTAAATATAAGTATTGTTTACCTTTTTAAACTCTTAACAAGTGCCCCTGGGACACTCGTTAGCATTTCCCTTATAATTATTCTTAGGACAAAACTTAAGTACAATTCTTTATATGTGGCTTTTACTATTTTCCAATGAAAATATGACAAATGTATAATTTCCTTTTACATGTATGCAAATTTCTTCAATTTTCACTCTCTAAATCATATTTATGTATATTTGTCATATTTTCATTAGAAAATAGTAAGAACCACATTTAAATAATTGTACCTAAGCTTTATCCTTATTCTTAATTATTCTATAATATTATATAATATTAAAATATGTTATAATTTGTATCTATCATATTTAATTAAATTATTCAATTAGTATTGGAGCTTTAGATACATACTATGGCTATTGTAAAATTAATACTAGTTGATGATGTTGCATTGTTGTTTTGATATTATATATGGCGGATGCATTATTGTATCATTCGTAAGCAACCTTTGCTTTATTTTTAATCTCTATAATGAGCAAAAGTGGTGTATTTGTGTGATTTTACTGACCAATTTGCCAATCAAATTGCATGCTTCATCTTCGGCGATGTTTATTTTATATGGTTATTTTGCCGCCGCCATACAAGCTTAATCTCATATGTAAATTATGTTTATTTTCTTAACCTAATACCGTGTTAAATGGAACTAAAAGGCATATCTTCTCATTTGGCCGTAGTCTATTAATTTTCCATATCTTGTTGTATTGACATAAATATGTGTGAATTTACAATGATAATTAAATTTTGAGCAATGCTAAGTTACACTAAATTTTGACACTACACCATATTTTATACGGTGTTTTAGTTTTTGAAAATATTTTAATAACATCTTGAAATGAGTGCATGCACATAATTTATACAACTTCATATAATGTGCTACTGTGTAGAATTTTGATGTAAGATTTGGTGTATACCTAGCATTGCTCTTAAATTTTAGACGTGTTTGCCATATATCTATAATCATTACTATCCTTTTTAACATCATCAACTATCTACCCAATACTATAATGTTGCCCAAACTTACTATCTTACCCTTCCATCAATTATTTTTTACACTACAAAAAGGCTATATAAGTAATTAACAAAATAAAAATTCATCCATGCCAATTGTATGCTTGTCATTGGTCAATTGGTCAAAAACCTAAAAAGTTATGTACTACCATAAGTTATCTTTTCCAATTTTCGTTTCCCTCCCAAAAGCAACATACCACACTGTCAACCTCTCATTGGTCAAATACCGTATTTTTCTATGATTCCATTTCCCCTTCTTCTCTTCCTCTCTCCACCACATTCTTCTTCTCTTTCTTTTCTCTCCTTTTCCGAGCGATCACGCTTTCTACCACCGTATCTCCTTTCCGACAGTCACTACTCACCAAGATTCCATTTTACTCTAACAATTTATTGTTTTCTTGAAGCAAATAGATCCAGATCTAAAACATTAATTTGGTTTAACCTTGCAGATTTAAAGGAAATCATACAAAGGAAAAACTGATGAAGATGAAATAGGATCTACAGGTATGTGTTATGGGGTTTTTATTTTTTCCATGCTTCTGATTTTTTGTTTTGTATGTTCTCTCTCTTTATCCCTTCAAACCCTAGCTCTGCCGCCGCCACCTCTTTAGGTTCCAATTCCAGATCTATCATGTTTTCCATTTTTCTGCAAAGACGGTTGATTTTGTACTTCATATCTATTTTATTTTTAGTAATTTATTTTAGATTATGAAATAGCTTTTTATTTTGATTTTTGCAGAATGCTTTTCAATGATATTCCACTACGTTCAAATCGGGTGAGTTTTGCCGAGTTAGGATTTTCAACCTTGATGAGTTTTGCCAAGTTATGTTTTTTCGTTGAATCATGTGATTTTCAACATTCTGTATTGTATTTGATTTGCTAGATCTGAACTTTAGTTTGTTTCTTTATTATTAGAAAGATGTGGAATATACCCGTGCTCCGACATTCGGTAAGACCTCACGAAAACACCTTTTGTGCCACACACTATTTAAAAGATTGCTTCCATTGCCAAAATAGTATAGTTCCTTTTCTGCACTTTACAGGACGTAGAGGCTAATCCTAAATGTTCAGTGCTTGTGGCTAGAGATCCTAAAGATACGACTGATTTGGTCAGACTGCAATGTCTCTAACTAAATTTTCGTAAGGACCTCAAAACAGTGGGCTGCATATTCCCCAAACATGTTTTGAAATTGTTGAGAAAACAATTTATAAATTTACCTCGGGTTTAACAAATACAAATTGATACATGTTGTCTCTTAATTGCCTTTCATTTGGTAACCATATATATTTTGAATGTTAATAATTCAATTTGAATGTTAGTAATTCGTTTTCTTTAAAAACTATTTAATGCACTTTAATGGACAAGGTTGCCTTCACTTTTGTTGCAGCTGTTTCTTGCAGGGCTGATTTGGTAATGCGCTGTCTGCCGAGTTTGGTTCAGTGTTGGCTGGTTTTCGTTGGAGGGTGTCATTCTGGGAGGCGTTTCCAGAGTTAAACGACATCATCAATTTCGTGCAGTTACAACTCTGCTAAAATTCTTATCTCAGGTTTGTTTCAGACGGCGAATCGTAGATAAGTTAATATGGAGATCATTTAGATCATTTAGAACCCACTCTTACCCTAAGTGAGGGCTTCCAGGTCCAACATCCTGATGAAACTCCTTCATTATCCCTTTTGAAAAACATAAGACTTGGCTACTATAAAAGTTATCATACAACTTTCTCCTTATGCAGAATTGCAGGACATACTCCTTAGCATTATCCACCAATTATGTATATATTTAATGAGTCACATGCTTCTATCACATATTAAAGATTGCAGTATAATGGCAACTGTAGTGAGTAGTTTGGTGCATCAAGATCATTTCCAAAGATGTTTGCTTTGTATTTGTTGATTTAAATCTACTTAGTAGTGTTATGGTTTTTGTTTGATTGTTTTTGTTGTCCTTGCAAATTGTTGCTAATTTCTAGGTATAGTGGGTGTAATTGATTGGTAATGGTTTTCAAATTTCAAAAGATGGTTTGAACTCATGTTTCTGAATCTCATCTTTTGCAGTAACAGAAATTATTCTAATTTTTTCCAATGTTCAAATGGCTTCTTCTTTGCCATTGGTGTCAGCTATGAAGGTGAGTCTATATTGATCTCTCAAATCCCACACCTTAGTCTTCTTATTATTGGTTTTAAGTTCTTGATTAAAACATATACATGTAGGAGTGATACTACATGCTACATTTCGGTTGGTCATAGGCTGATAATCGGTTGATCAAAGAAACAATGACCCACTTGCTTTTAGGAGAGTTAACTTGCTCTCATAAGGAAGATAACTCTTACAATGAAGAATGGGACAGGAAATTAGAGTACAAAAGATAGCACTGAGGATTGGGGGTGTCTCAACAAGTTGAATGTTTCATGTTTACAATATTTAATTTCAGCTGGGATCACTTGATTAGTTTGAAAGCAAGGGTTTCTTTTTTAATCCTTCTATTAGTTAATTAAGTAGATATATTAACCCCCTCATGCGAAGACTATGCACATTATTTGTATTTTTTGTTATACTCCTATTTTATTTCATCTGGCTGATTATTATAAACCTTGCACTACCAGCTTTTGATTTCATAGTCTTTCTTAGTGCAAGATAGATTTGTTGGCTTTAGTATATATTGTTCAGATTTTTATGTTACAATTTTTATATTAAATAATAAATTTATAGTCTGTTGCCAATGATTCAGAATTAAAGAATAGTTAATTTGGTTTAAATTTGGAGTAGCACATTAAGACGTGATTATGCCTTTAAATTTGTGTATCAAAATTTGGTTTAACACTGGTTTAACTCAAAATCAATGTTATACTAACAATTAAATTTTTATAGGATGTCTTTCCCATAAATTTTCATTAGCTTAAAAGTTCTGCTATGTGGGTCTATAAATTTACATTGATTTGTTTTTATTGAGAATATGAGACACTTATAGACTTGACATAATAAATGCAGATAATTATATGATATTCTTCTTCTAATTGCATGATATTATATCCTTATTTGCAAAATTGTGTTTTATTCTTAACACTTCCCTCTCATTATATTTGGTTATGTGGAAAGGCAAATATTTTTTTCTCGATCAATCTTTCTTAAAGTTAAGTATGGAAAGGCAAATATTTTTTTCTCGATCATCTTTCTTAAAGTTAAGTATTCAATAATTCTTTTTCAATAATAAAATAAATAAAAATATTACATCAATACATGAATCTGATGATTTTAAAAATTTTAGTGAATCAAAGATAACGCAATAAAAATTGATCATATAACTATAATTAGATTATTAATTCATACTAATGATTTATATTTTTACATCAATACATGAATCTGATGATTTTAAAAATTTTAGTGAATCAAAGATAACGCAATAAAAATTGATCATATAACTATAATTAGATTATTAATTCATACTAATGATTTATTAAATGATTTATTGATATAAAAAACTATATATATTAACGATTCAAATTTGTGATAAATAAACGTTGATATTGAAAAATATTTTTTTATTTGATTAATTCTCAACTAATAAAAATGAACCAAAATACTATCAGAAATATTCTATCTTTTTGCGGGTTTAAGCTAAATATTTACATGAAACCGGTTTCACTGATCTTTTTTTATATTTATTTAATATAATTAATTTTTTATGATAATAAAATATTTAATCTTACGGGTCACTATCAATATAATGTCTATTATATTTTATTAATGACATTTATTTAAAAAGCAAAAATTTTATTTTGAATTTAATTTTTTTCTTTTTCTTTCTTTCTCCACGTTCCTTTTTCTTTTTATATTTCATAATTAAATACTATCTCATTTCAAATTTAAAAATGTTTCTAAATATATTTTATACAGCATTAAATAAATTTATCCATACGGGTCACTACCACCATAATACTTAATTTTTTTTAAGTGATCAAGCCTTATCAAAAGAAAGATATGAACGAATTTATCTGTGCGACTGCATGGGTCACTATCACCGTAATACTTATTTTTTGAAGCGATCAAGTCTTATCAAAAATATTTTTGGATCATTATTTTAACTTATAACCTAATTTTCATACTACTAATATCTTATTAGTTAAAAAAATTTAATGGTTAATTTTCATTTTATATATACAATTTGGTCAAACTTCTTTACTTCACATTTTTCGTATAATTCAAAAAATACTACACCATAAATAATGCACCCGTGCGACAGCACGGGTCTCTGACTAGTTTTGTTTTTATAATTATAGAATGATATTGCATTCCTAAATGTGTGTTCATCACTTCTAAGATATTTAGTAGGCTGTGAATAGTAAAGATCAATTATTTAATTAACAGTTATCTAGGAATATAAGGTTGATGAACGATTATTATCTCAACAAGAATAAGATCTCATTGTATTTTAAATTTTTAATATATGAAAGTGAGATTATTTTTATGAGATTAGTTTTAAAAGGTTGAAAAATTACTCTGCCATCATGAGATTTAATTGGATTGTGCACATGAAAATCAGTTATACTTAATAACTATTTTTTGGCACGATATGATAGAAATTGGTTTTATTCCATGATTGATACATTTATTTAATATATGTATTTTATTTTAAAAAAACTAAATTATGATTTTATTAATATTCTGGATATATTATCCTTGAATTGTATCAATTTTTTATTATTTTTATTTTGTTATAATGATTTATGTTGATATATGAACTTTTGGGATGATATTGTAAGTTTTAACAGAGCCGTCTTTAAAGGGGTGCAAAGCGGACTACCCCATAGAGCCTCAAATTTTTTATGATTAAATTATAGTTAAACATGGCCTTATAAAATATCTGGTAGATTAAATTATGAGTACAAAGGACCTTTATTAGTTTTTTATGATTAAACTGTGACAAATCTACAAAGAGCCTCTTAAAATTTGAGACAGCCTTGAGTTTTAAACTCATCAATGCTCACTATCTCTATAATATTTACATATAATATTTACAAGGATGCATGTCTCATTCTCGGTGAGGTTAGTTATAATTATTTTTATGACTTATTATATAATTACATTTAAAAATAATTTTGTTTTTAATATTATCGATTTATAAAATTCTTATTATTTTTTGTTTTTTAAAATTAAAACTCTCTATTTATTTTTATTGATATCTTATTATATACACAAATAAATAAATAAATAAAATACAATCTTTACGACGAGTATATTATAAATCTTATTACTTTGAAAGTTGTATTTTAAATAATTATGTAATAGCTCTTAATTTGTAATTTCACATATTGTGGATACAATTATATAAATTCTTCTATTTTGAGCAAAATATAAGTATTCTTAATTCGTATGATTGTAACTCACCTATTAATAGTACATTTATATAAATTTTGTTTAATAAAATATTTAAATAATTTTAATTATAATAGAATATTATATTGATAATAGTTATACCTATCGGTATATTATTATTAATATAACACTACAAGAAAAAACCTATAAAAGCTGTCTAGCGCTAAAATTTATGCGTGCGTTGTATATCTGTTTGCGTAATAGGTCTTCCTCAATAAGTGTTGTAACCTTCTCACTGATATGTACTACCTAGTACTAGTATGAGAGGATAAGAATAAGGTATATGCTACTTTTCATGGGTCAAATAAATGGGTAATCACAAGGCCCATGATTTAATGACTAAAGAAAATCATAAAAGCTTGAAGGTTATATAAAGGACCACCTTGAAAAAATAAGGAGAGGTTAAGAAGTAGAGCGAATTGAAAAATAACTTAAAAATATCTCGTTTGGAGAAGAAGTTTGAACTAGAAATGAAGAGACCATTTCATCTTTTCTTTCATTAAGAAGTATTGAACTACCAGGTGTGACAAAATTCACCTCTTTCTGATTGAAATATTGCAAGGAGTATAAGTGTTGCACTTAGGTTTTCATTTTATTTTCATTAGTTTTTAGAAATGATAATTGTGGGAACTTGTGTCACTTTTTCTTTTACTCACCATGAGCTAAAATCTTTATGTTTAGCAATGTGAATTTTAACATAAAGTAGTATTTTGTGTTGGATGGTGTGATTTGAAATGATGCATTTTATCATGTGAAATAATGTTATATATTTGTGTCTATGCTTGATCACCTTAAAATATGTAAAATCTAGTTAATGATTTAGAGATATGTTAACTAGTGAAACTCATGATAAATATGGTTGAAAATAATATATTAGTCACTCTAGACATCAAGGACTACAACTATAGGGGAAATCAAATGTTATATAAGACATGGTTTTAATTTATTTTGAGGCCTAGAGAATTGTTCCCCTATCATAATGCATATGCTTTGATGTTGTATATTTACACCACTAGAGCAAAAAAGGTAATTTTTTGCTTGTAATTAGTTATTGGGTAGATCAGTGGGGAACTCAGTCTTGCATTTGTTCAAAATGAATTTAAAATCCTCTTTTCTAGCTCAACCAATAACGGGTCAAGATTTTTAACTTGGACTAGGAATGCTTGTGGTACCGATACTTCTTTTTGGAGAACTCTAATCTATTGATGGTAATTCACTTGATTTGAGATCTAAGTTATTTATTTTTTGAGTGGTGTTTTTAGTGGTTAGATTTCCATTATGGTTTAGTTCCAATGCCAATGTTTTATTTTCTATGGTGTTTTCTATAGATATTTAATCAGTTTGTATGTTACTATATTTTTATTTTTGTATATTTTATACTATTTGATTACACCCATTTGTGCAATGTTTTAAAAATTTGACCGATAACAAATCGATGAGGATACTAAGTCACTGATTTATTGGTTGAACCATTAGATATATGGTCGAACAACATGTCAAAACAGGACTAAATAGGATAACTCAGTTGAATAAACTAGTCTCTAAAACAAAATTAGAAAAATAATTAAAATAGTTGATCTCGATGACTCGGTCTCCAAAAAAAATCACGATGCCTATAAAAATTTCAAAGTTTCAAAATATCAAAAGTTTAGAAGTTCATTCTTTAAATTAAAATTCTAAACATAGTCATCACACACAACAAAATAGTACAAAATACAAATCCAATTTATTTTACAAAGTCTAATTGCAACATAAACTGAATAACAAAAATAAGTGCAGTGTTTAATAAATTTAATTCTAAGAAGGGAAAGGTGTTTCAAATAAGTTTTGAAAAAAATATAACTAAATTTTAATTTATTTTTTTGTCAAACAGTGTCTTTTGGTCATAGAAAAAAAAAACAAGCACTCCACCCGCATATTTTTTAAAAGTGACGGTTCTCCGCTTTTTACCAATTTTGGCAGGTGTTGGCCGATTTCAACTAGTTCAATAGCTTACCCGATCCAACAATCATACTAAAATGATTAGGGATGACAATTAGTAGGGTATGGGCAGGGTACTATAGTATTTGTGCTCATACCCGCAGTTTGAAAAAGTCCTTGTACCCGAGTCCATACTTGCGTCAGCACCAACATTTATACCTGTACCCGTACCCTATGACTAGCTAAGTACCCATAATCATATCTGTTTACCCGCATTTATAATAAAAAATATCAATAAATAACATATCAATTATATTAAAATTTATCCAAGTTTATTATTGAGTTAAGAAAGAAACAAATACTTATATTAAAATGCATACAAGTTTAATGTTGATTTAGTTCATAATATATATATATATATATATATATATATATATATATATAAAAATAAAAATAAAAATATATAAGTATATATAGTATGACTATGGCGCAGGGTGGGTACTAAGGTACCCGTCCCTGTGTCCATACCCACTAAGTGGATAAATATCCGTGTCCATGCTAATATCTATTTTGCGGAGATTTTTCCTACCCGTTGCAAGTATTTTGCCAGGTATCCACTAGGTATAGGTCAAATTGTCATCCCTAAAACTGATGACCCCTCCGATTCCTAAATCAACAAGTTCGACTAACCAATTCAATTCGATTTTTAAGACACCGCATATTTATACTTTGATGGATCCTCTATCCCTCTTTTTATATATAATATATGTTAGTCTCTCTTAAAAAATGAAAAATGAAATTTATCTATTAATATAAATGAAAAGAATATTTACTTTTATATATTGTTTTTTTGGGATATACATTGTTATATTATATAGAAGGATAGGGTGGAAAGGAATCCAATTTTCCTTAAAAGCAGGAAGATAAAGTTAGCACCTGGTTGTAACATATACCTAAGTTTTAGAATAAGGAATAAAAGTAGAAAGTATGGTTGCTTCTTTTACAATAAAGCTCTTTTCTTTTATACGTACTGTTTTTTAATTGTAAAGTTTTACATGATGTTTTTGGGGCTGTTATTTAACACCTACATAGGCTATTTTGATACATACATCTAATAGTTCTCAAGTAAATTGTCTTCTCCATAACTAACACCAAACTATACTTGAGCCAAAGAAAAACTGTTACTTATATAATTCCATTAATGAGGGAGGAGATTTCAAATACGAAATCCTAGAGGAGATCATGAAAATGCTTAAAATTAGGTTTTTTATTTAATTCAAAAATATTTGTTTCCTGGTTGAGGAGGAAACTGTCGCAGAAACCAAATTAATTTTTTAAAAATGGAAAGAACATATAGTAGAAATTGGTGAACAAGCTGAAATTGAAAGCAAAACAAAAAAATGGAAACTTACATTGCTTTTAGATTCAGTACAGGTGCTCTAGCTAGTCAATCGATTCGACTCATACTCAAATATTAGAGCATTTCCAATATATGAAGCACAACTTCTTCTAGAAGTAGACATGTAGCGATGTCTGACACGCGTCGGTGTCTGACATACACTGACATATAACACTTATATGACATTTAAATGGCACATGTCAAAAAAAGTCAGATAAATGTCACAAAAGTTTGATAAATTTTCTCCAATTTTTATTTTTGCTTCAAACTCTTTAAATTAATATTTGACACCCCACGGATGCAACTAGAGATTTTAAGTTTAGGGAAAATCTTATTAATTTATGAATTTGTAGGATAATATTTCTCATTTTTTAAAAACAAATATATATATATATATATATATATATATATATATATATATATATATATATATATATATATATATATATATATATATATATATATATATATATATATATATATGGGATAGCATCAAATGACATAAAGATGTTAAAGTTTAATTTGACACTAATTCAAAAATATTTTAATCAATAATTTATTTTCTATACTTTAACATATTTTATATTTTTTTTAGCCAAATCTCAAACATAAAGAATTAAAAAAATTAATTTTAATTAGTGATAATAGTAAGTCATCGTGTAATTTAACAAGCAGATTTTAATACTTATATTGAAGAAATACATGAATTTATAGTGAAATTTAGTAATTTGTGAGTAAAAACAAAAAACTTTCAAAAAGATAAGAAAACAAGAAAAAGTTGAAAAGCTGAAAATTCTTTGAAGCTAGTAGAAGAACTGCACCATATATAATCCGACCTAATCATGGCGCGATCCTGGAGAAATATGGAAATTACAACACAATGAAAAGAAATTGCAATGTGATTTCTGATGCGTTCAGCCACCTATAAATAGCAGTTTTTTCGATTTTTTGAGAGTGTGCAGATTTTGAGAACATTACGACGATTGAAGAAGTTCAAGGAGTTAGAATTGAATGCGATTCTCCATTTGAAGACCATTTCCACCTCTAATTTTATGTAGTGTTCTTATAATTTTATGCTATGAATAATCTAGTTATGAACAACTAAGTTTCTCTAGATCAAGTCTTTTGAGATGATGATAATTTGATCTGTGTGAATCAAATAATTGACTTTGTTCTATTTTATAAATTTGAGAATCTAGTATTATTCAGTTAAGTATGCTCGTAGTGTCTTTTGTATGTTGACGAATATAAGAATTGAACTTAGAAAGAATTTAATTGTTCAAAATTAGTAATTACTTTAAGAACAAAGAATTATAATTTTGTGATTTAGGAATTACTGTGCGTTATAGTCTATTTTGATCGCTAATTCTCTTAAGTACTTTGAGATTTGTTATTAAAGAAGAGCGTTATACACAAGTGTAACGATTAGATCATCGCGATACTAGAAGAACATCTTAAGAGAGCAGATGTGTAACATCCTATTTTTATTAGATTTTATTTAATTATGATTATTTGATATTTGATAATTGTTTGTGTGTTTATTTAATTATTGTTTGAGCGATAATTATTTAATTGGGTGACAATATGTTATTTAGCTAATTAATAAATGGTAGAATTTTATTTGAAATTAGTTAAATGGGCTTAGTTGAGTGAGAAAGAGTATTAGGTGGGTTAAGCCCAATGAGATAATGAGAGTTAGAAGAGAATTCTATGAGTTAACCTAAATTAGATAGAAAGATAGAAAGAAAAGTAGAGAAGAGAAGATAGGCAAAAGAGTAGAAGAGAGAAGAGGAGAGGATTGTAGATTCTTGAAGTTAGAAGGAGAAATTCAAGAGGTAAGGGTTTGAATACAAGTTCTTGTAGAATCTATGATTGGGTAATGTTGTATGTGTTAAAACATGATATTTCACTTTGAGTATTTTCATAATCCATGAGATTTGTGTTGTTTGATGTTGTTTATGCTTGGAATGGGTAGAAATAACATGTAATTCATGATTCTTTACTTGATTCTAGGGGTGGGTTTTGATTTATAACATGTTGGATGAAAAGAATGTGAAAACCTAACTTTGGGATTTGGGTGAAATTCATGAATTTGCATGATTAATGAAACTTTGATGAATCTAAGGATACATATGGGTTATGTGTATGTTATGTATGTGAAATTCGTGTGCAAATAATGAACTGAACTGTGAATTGAGTGATGAAAATGAAAAGAGGGAACTGTGCTGAGTTTACACAGAGAATTCATTCTGCGATGTGTTCGCGACGCGAACGAGAGGTGGCGGCGCGAACTGAATGAATTTCTGAAATGATTTGGTTCTGCCATGTACTTCGCGGTGCGCACATGTGGATGCGGCGCGAACTGAATGCATTTTTGAAATACATTGATTTTGTCTGTTACTTCGCGGCGCGACCAAAGGTTGGCGGCGCGAACTATGTTCAAAAACATTTTCTTGTTTGTTTAAGACTTGATTTGCATACCTATTACTTCTTTATGTTCAAAATGTGTTATTAATTGATTAAATAACATGTGTGAGGTGTAATTGAATGTATTATATAATGGAATGCTAAATGATAATTGTGTTGAGATTGGATTGAATTGCATGCTGTGTAATGTTGTGCAAGGTTGGAAAGATGTGATTGTGTAGTTTAAGAGATAGAGAGATCGTCTTAAATGCATGAGTCTTGTTTCGTTGCACACGTACACAAGCATGAGTCTTTGAAAGTGGCAATGTTGGGTAATCTCGCGAAGGTTATTTACTTGTCCCAAACCTAACGAGTACGGGGTTTGAAAGCTTAACGAGTATGGGGCTTTGAGGTGGTTATCTAGTCTAGAGAGAATGACAATCGGCATGACCGGAAATGATAACGGAGGGATCCACATGCATATCGCATAGAGTCACATTTGAGTCGCACGTGTCGGTGTGAAATGTTGATATGTGTGATTATGTGGTATGAATGTGTGGATGTGAATTTGATTGATATGCATATATGTTGAATGATGAATCATTTGATATGAATTAGAGAATGTGATGAGAATGAGATATACGTGATTGATACATATTTGATGTGAAATGTGAAATATATACGTATGAGTGATATATGTGTATATATGTAAATTGGAAATAAATGAGGTTGTGAATTAATTGTGATGATTAATTAAGTTGAACATGTTAACTTTATATTGGAGATAAATACATGTTTTGTGAAGAGTGATGAATTCTTGAAATGTATGCTTACTTATGTTGCATTTCCCATTATTATATTTTCTATTTAGAATTTGAATTCTCACCCTTCTGTTTGAATGTTATCCTTCGTTGATAACGTGCAGGTTCCGACGAGTAGTAGCTTGTCCGAGGATTTAGCCGAGGAGCTCATGAGTTTGTTATTGGATTAGGTAGCGAGTCATATGCTCTGATCATGTGACACTTGGGGGGATTTTATTTAGACTTATGCTTATGTTTGGATATTGCTATTTCCTATGTTTTGTTGGATATTCGGATGTATTTGTTTGAGACCCCGGATATGTTGTTTGAGGCTATGTGGCCAAGATTGTGGATTTAAATGTTAATTCGATATTGGTAGATGAATATAGTATGAGATATATTCATTGAAATTTTAATAGCAATTCTATTGTTTTCCGCAAGCGTTTATGCATAATGTATGAAAGCATGAGATTTACATTGTGTTACAAATATGATCTTTGCATATTAAGAATGTTGGATGTTTTGCTTTAGGTTTTCATTGTGATGAAAATAACATGTGACTCCCTTTTCCTTATGCATGATTACTCTGTGTGATTGTATGATATATTTGGGGTTAGAAAAGGGGTGTTACAAGATGCAATTACCAAACAGTCAGAATTAGCAGATTCAAGACATATTTTTTGAAATTTATCTCCCAGTTAACCAAGTTTTTTTCTTAAAAATCCCTTAGTTAATAATTTTAGAAGTGCATTGTTGAAATTACATAATTTTTGAAGATATGAACATAAAATCTTATTACTTGACGATGTTTTATTTCACTTGCTAAAATAAATCATTAAGTTTTTTGTGCCTTGCCGGCGAGTGTTGATTAATTTCAACAAGATAATTAATTTCTGCTTCATATTTATTTTCATTTCTAACTATTCATTTTTCCTTTTAGTTTTAGTTTTAGTTTTTATTTCAAATATTTTTTACTTAATTATTTTCATTTTTATTACTCCCTCCGTTCCTTTTTAATTGTCACACTTGCTAAAATCTCTATAACCAAGACAACAAAAAAAGAACAAAAATATTCACTTTTTTTCCTAATTTACCCTTACCTTTATTTTTATTCAACCCATCATTCCGCTTTTCTATAGAAAAAACAAGGGTATAATTGATCTTATACCTATAAAGTGACAATTAAATAGAAACAAATTTTTTTGACAAGTGTGACAATTAAAAAGGAACGGAGGGAGTATTAGTTTTGTGTTGAACGATGCTACCAAGGTATTTCTTTTCCTGATTTTTGTATGTCAAGTGACAAGTCTCATGGAATACTGTTTGATTCTTAAATCGAGAAAACAACAAGATCATTTTGTAAATATGCTAGTTAAGCACGTGTAATAGAATAGGCATATAAAGAAAAAGTAACATCACCAATGTCTGATGGTGAGACTTATAAAGAGAAAATAGTTATGGAAAATACCCCACCTAGGTATACTATGGGAGACTATTGATGAAGGAATGACACAAGATAAATTTCTCTTGGGTTCCAATCAATGAATCTTGTAGCTTTTGATATTAAGAATACAGTTCTATTAGGTTTGAGCGATAATCCGTTTGATGGTAACATGATCATAGATCAATGGGAGCACTTCTTCCGTTTCTGTGACACCAACTCAAAATTCAAGGTTCGAATGGCCAAAATTTCAAATTTTAAGCAAGCTAAATTCGAAGCTCTTTATGACACTTGGGAGAGCTTCAAGTTATTGTTTGGGAAATGTCAAAATCATAATATGGGCACCATAGAGCTTATGGAACATTTCACTTGAGGCTTGTGAGTTCAAAATAGAATGTTCCTCAATTCTTTAGTTAGAGGTACTATGAGAAACAAGAATGAAAACAAAGTGAAAGAGTTGATCGAGAATATTTGTCAAAATGAGTATCACACAGATGAAAAGGCCCTAGAAAAGGGGATAATAGAAGTCGATATGCATGCTGATTTGTTGGCATAAATTGAAGCCTTATCAAACCAATTGGAGATAGCAACTTTTGGTCAAGAAAATGCAAGTCAAGTCTAGTTATTGCAATGTGATTTTTGCGGGGAAGGTAATGCAAATGACCACTATTTACCAAAAGGACGTTCCCAAGAGGTAAACTATGCTGTAAATTTTCAGACACCCAACCCCTACTCCAATACTTATAATTTAGGGTGGATAGACTGTCCTAATTTCAAATTGAGTAATAATCAGAGTCCAATTGCAAATCAAGGAGTTCCACAAAATCCACAACAAAGGAAGTCACCTCATCTAGAATAAACTATGAACCTTTTCATGAAGATGACTCAAAACAATTTTGATACAATAAGTAAGAACCATGAGGCATCCATCAAGAATCTGGAAACACAAATTAGGCCGCTATTTAAATAAATAGAAATGGTAGCATATGGAGAATCATATAAAAAATTGGATAATCCAAATAATGAGAGTTGCAAAGCCATTTGGTTGAGAAATCGAGGTGTTCCTACCATATCAAGCCCTGGGAGTGAGAATAAAATATCATTATAAGAATTAGTGTGTCTCAAATGGAAAGTATTAGATAAAGGAGAAGTATAAAAAGGGGGAAATAAAGGGAGAAAAAAGTGAGAAATATGAGGAAGCTAGTGTGGGAGGAGACAAAATATGCAAATTCATTGATAGAAATTCACCTTTGAGGAGAACGAATAAGCAAATTCTCGATGAGCCAAATCTCAAACTTCTTTATTATGTCAAGCCACCTTATCCCATCTTAAATAAAAATATAAAGATGGAGTTGGAAGATGGGAAGTTCAAGAACTTCATTGAACTATTCACAAAACTTCAAGTTAATATTCGTTTTTTGGACCCTTAGAGAAAATTTCAGTTTATGAACAATTCATGAAGGTGTTACTAACGACAAAGAGGAAGTCGAATTATTATGAGAATATAGCTTTAACAAAATAATTCAATATAATAATCAAAAGGATTCTTCCACCAAAGCTCAAAGATCTAGGTCGATTCACTATTCCTTGTATCATTGGTAAGTTAAAGATAGGGCATTCAATTTTTGATATAGGGGATAAGATCAACTTGATTCCTTTTCTATGATAATGAAGATGGATTGTGGACAACAGGTAATTTTAATGTGTTTGAATCCATGTGACATAATAAATAAAATTCTCAATATAATCGAGTTGATGCAGTTGGATAAATGGTTAAGAAAATATCAAAAAAATGAGCTACCATTGTTGTCTATTGAGATAGTTATTGTGAATTCCATTGATACAACTTATAGAGAAAAATATGAAAAAATAGAAGGGTGTGTGTGGTCATTAATTAAAAGCTTCTTAAATAATAAAGATACAGAAAAAAGTTGAAGATTTGACCGAGATTAGGCAGAAGACTTCATAAATGGCGGAAACTAAAAATTATAATGTTCTTGAGTTGAAAGAGCTTCCCAATACCTAAAGTATATTATCTTAGAAGACCAATAGATGCAATCTACTATAATTATTAGCTCCTTATCTAGGATGTGATCGCGACTTAATGGTTTATCGGATTAACTAACTGCAAGTGTATAATCTCACGTAGTTTTAAAGATTATCGAACAACAGAGACTAATTATCAACTATTGTTATCTATTGTTACTGTGTAAGGGTAAGGCTAATGATTACTAGGATTAAACGATAATGAAACTGAAATAGATATTAATGAATTAATGAGGAAATAGAGGCCGGAATATGGATTATGTCGCTCTTCGGGGTCTCAATAATGATTTGGCGTTAGTTTGATGATAAAAAATTCCATAGAAAATAATAAGTTTAAAGACTCAATCTCACCCTCTCGGTCTTATTGATTAAAGCCACACTCCTAACCATGAGATGTTGCGCTCGCTCGACCATTTAAATTAGAAGCGTATTTTGGAAAGTTATTAAATCCTAATTGATACCTAAAGCACTCTTGCTATATTTAGGATCAATGTCTAGCTTTCACTATCTGGTTCATTCCTCACCCTCTCGGTCTAACTGGACTAAACCTTAAATGGTTCTCACTCTTGTGTTAAACCGTTTTAATTAAGCTTGAAAGCTAAAACTAGAAAACAAATTTAAGAGAAATTACACTGTTTCAATTATTGAGTCTCGTCTAAATGACGACCCTCACATATCATTCTCGTACGGATTTAGCCAAAAATGACTTTATGCATAAACACTATAAACATGGTGATTAGAGGTTACATATTAATCATACGAAGCATACAATAAATTATTAAATGCAATTATATAAAAAACCGTAAAAATACTTGAATTGAAATTGAAGATTCCGAGTACAGACAGCTGGAAAATAAAGCAGTACAATTATGGTGGCAAGATTACGATCCAAGAGGAATGGTTACAAAATTCTAAGACTAATGGTGTGATAAACCCTCAATGCAAAAGATTATCGTCAGAGCTTCAGCGCACTAACTTGGATCCTTGCAACTGTGTAAAACTGCACTTATATAGTGCTCTGGTCTTCTAGAAGTCCCGTGGAACGTGTAAAATTAGGTTGAGAAAAACTAGGGAAGTGAAGAAGAATCAACCAGCCTTAATTTCAACTTTTTTCTATCTCATCTGGTGAATGGAAATCTCCATGGCTAAGTGACTAGTTGATGTGGCATTTTAGGCTCATGGCGTCCGCCATGAGGCTGTGGCGACCGCCCCACAATAGAAACCATAGTTTCCTGCACTTTCTTCCATTTCTTGCTCTTTCTTCGGCTGTCTTGCACCAGCCTTCCTTATTCGATAAGTACTTGAAACTGAAACATAACATAAAAGGGCGATAAAATAGTAAAACGAAACTAAATAGCATGCGAGTCGAGTCGTAAATTATGATACATTTTTATGTTATCAGGATGGAAGAAGAAAAACTCATGAGAGGCTTGAGAGAGAATAAAGAGCAACTTGGATGAATGGTTTCAAATTTAAAAGGGATAAGCCCAGCTTATTGTATGCACAAAATAAAGCTTGAGAAATAAATCAAACTAGTGGTTCAACCTTAACAAAGATTTAAAAAATAATATTATTTTTAAAAATTATGTGATATGATATTTTATATTATCAAAAATAATTAAAATTAAAATTATAGTGATAATTATAATTTTTAAAATTAAGATAATTATTTTAATCAGAGGAGGAGAAGAACGAGATAGAACGTAAAAATAGAGAACGGAAAAGAGAGAAAAGGAGAAGAGCGTATACGGAGTTAGGGAAACAGAATTCACCGTAAGAGTCGAGAACCATCAATTTAAGGTAAGGGTGGGGTTCTAACTCTATTAGAGATTACATAATGATGGAAAATGGTAGTGATTAGGTTTTTCATAGTTGTGTATTCTTGTGTTCTTAAGATTTTGTTTGAGTGATTGAACATTGTTGATGTGTTGTGACTAATTTGATAATTTGATGATGTGCAATGATTTAACATGTTGTGATAGTGTAAGTGAATGAATACTAACGTTGAGAAACTAAAATAAACATTGAGTGATGTTTAGGGTTGTTTGGATAGGTGAACAAAAGTGATTTTCGTGTTTAAAAGAGCAGAAAAACTGCTTTTGGGCAGTGGAAATCGATTACTCCTCTTTGAAAAATCGATTTCCAATTCAAAAACTGCGAAAATTTCCCTTTGGAAGTGAGAAAATCGATTTCTAGTATTGGGAAATCGATTTAAGAAATTAAGTTTTATTTTCTTGAGATCAACCACAGATCTTTGTTGTTGATTTGTGAAGCTTAACTGGTGAAAAACTTAGGTATTGGGTGAAAGTTGTAACACCCTGAATATTCCCCGCGCATGTTATAATTATCAGAGTAAAAAAAATACAAGTATTTAGGATATTACGGTATCAACAAAAATCTGCTCATGTAATTGACATGTAAAACATACTTTTTCAAAATTACAAAAATTATAATTATAACAACCATACAAGTATCAAACTACAACTTCTCATTTAAACAGCGGAAACAATTCGACTTTTCACAATAGTCATAGTTATAACATTTTAAGAGATTATACATAATCCCATATAACATAACTAAAAACACAATGTTCTATTCCCCTAGTGTTATATATCATAGCAGACACCGACTCTAATAAAAGTATGGAAGACTCCATCTTCAATTCACTTTGACTTCGAAGTATTCCTGTTTATCTGCGCGATGTCGTATGAAGTATCATTCCAACAGAAGGGTGAGATATCACAATAATATTATAAATTATATAATAATAAGTATGCAACAGATATAATCATGCATAGGCACATATTCTACATCTCACATTCGTACACATTCAAAAACAATTCAAGTGTATCATTAGTATACAAGCACCATAGTCATCAATGTATACTATCAGATTATCATATAAATATATACCCCAACTATACAACTCAATAATCATATCAATTAATCAATGTTATGCAATGAGACCAACACCAACTCAATGCATGTAGTACCAATAGAGCATAAGCCCTCTCCATAATGCCAATTATAAGACAGCAACAGGGCATAAGCCCTCAATATAACGCCAATCCAGGCCAACAACAGGGTACAAGCCCTCAACAATGAATGTATGTAACACCCGCATGCAACAACATAATCATGCAACTATATGTAATAAGTCCTCAATGTTACGTTATTCCAAACCAACAACAACATCATCATCATGCAATATATTATGCAATTCATTCATACATCGTGCATATTGTTGAAGCGGTAAAGCGGCAAGCAACAAAAATTTGGAAATATTTATCCGGGAATTATCGTGTCCACAGAGATTGGTTGAGAAAAACTGTCGTTCGACTATCTCGCGTTCTAAGTTTCATGATTTGGGTGCGGAAAGTAAATGCGGGAAAAGTAAATAAAAGTAGATAAACAATCTCAATAGTCTAAGAGAAAGAGTTATGGAATTGTATTTCGTTCTACCCGTCTAATACTTAAATCTGGAGATCTATCGCTCGACACTCACAATACGCATCAACATCACCGGGCATCAATCGAGACGCCACATCAGTGTCCATGTCTGCAACACCGATGAAAGCTCAACCACACTATTCACATCAGCGATTTCTCCACCGACACAAATAACACGGAGGCATTAGACTCGATACCCGTTATGATTGTTAGTCCTAAATCCATGTCTGCAACCCAGAAACTAACAGTTATCATTCCTAATCAAGATCTATGGTGTCCATGTCTGCAACACCACAAATCCAGAGCATTTAAGCAAAAAGATCAAGAACAACAACAATGATGATTTGTAACGCAAATATATAAACGATCCTAAGATCCAAAAATATACATACAATAAGAGTAGAAATATACATACTGTGAGATATTGGAGCGAACTCTAGTATGGTCGAAGGGTAGCTTCTTGGTTCGACAGGATTAAGCATTAAGTCGAAGGTTGTTCACATGCTTGTGTCGAAGATGCTAGGGTCGTTAGCATGTTAAATTAGGTTTTAGTGTTTAAACCCTAATTTGTTAAGTTAGCTTGTTTGTTAAGTTGGCTTGTGTAATGGGCCTTGTGGAAAAAGCCCGTTAGTTAGTATGTTAGGTTTTATTATAAATAGCATACTAGTCTCTCATCATTGCTAAGCTGCAAATCCTAATTTAGGGTGAGAGAGGTTATTTGTTATTCTTGTAAACTTGTAATCTTGTTTTAAGAGAAAGTAAAAGAATAGCAGTTAAAACCAATTTTGTGTTCCTCTTCTTCCTTGTCCTATATTCTTCCCTTGTATTATACTTTGTTCTTGACATCGTTTTTCACAACACATACAACACCCACCATTGGAATGAAACAAAGGGAAGAGAGAAGATGAACCGTAAAGATCTCATCGGTACAATGGAATCGAGACAGATCCATGATCAATCCACATGGTGTAGCATCCAATGGTGTTTCCTTAAGCTCTAAACTACCAAAAATGGATCAGAGCTCAACTTATCAAGAAGAGATGATAAAAAACCTAAAAAATGTGTTTTTACAACATATATACAAAAACTAAAGTCGCAGACCGCGCTAAGCGCGCCCACCGCGCTAAGCGGGCTGTTTTTTATTGGTCTTAAACTGCCAGACCGCGCTTAGCGCCAAAAACCTGCGCTAAGCGCCAAACTTTCTGCCAAACTTTTCAAAAATGCTCCCAGGCCGCGCTTAGCGCGGTCAAGCCCGCTTAGCCCGCTCAACAGAAAAATGAAATCATATTTTGGCCATATCTTGAGAATCGTAACTCCGATTTGCGCTCGGTTCGAAGCATTGGCAAGCTTATTTCATGCTCTATCTAATAATGAATAAATTGCAACCAAATTGATGATTTTTATCATCCTTATTTTGAGCCTTGTCCGTCGATGAATTGGTAAAATCGTGTGCTCGCCGCCGTGTCTTCGACACTTTATTCCTCAAAGCTTCGAACACGCATAAATACCTACAAAAAGACAACAAAACTAACAAATGGTATATATTTACACGAAAATGTAACAAAACACAAACGGTACAAATATACACAAAAACGGGGAATTATTCAAACGGTATTAACAAAAAGTATCGATAAGTGCCACTATTTACAAACACAAAATAACTACATTTTGGAACTTAACAACTCTCCCCAACTTGAATTTGTTTGTCCTCAAACAAGGCCAAACACTCAAATAATCAAAAGTAAAAATCCAAAGAATCAATAATCAACACAGTTTAGAAAAACGAAACAATTGTACGGTTCAAACAAAAACGTACGAACAAAGTAAATACTTACCACTATCCTATAACGACAACATGAAAATGAAACGAATCCTAAGTACAAAAATCATACAAAAAATTCTAAAACAAAACAAGCTCAATCACGAATCACGCCTAGCAAAAACTCATCGGTAAATAAAAAACACCGAAAGGTGAGGACTTTGATACACACCCGACAAAGTTGCAAACAATAGACAAAATTATGCGTTCATCCAAAAATAGTATCGAAAACGCAACGAAACGAATCACAAGGGCTTTAAAGGTTGTAATGTGGTTCGGTTAACAAACAAGTGATAATTCCTAAAGCTAATCAAAACAAAAACTTGCCTAAACCTAAGGGAGTAATTACTTCCACAAAGTTTCAAACAAAGGAATTTCAATCAAACTTCTTCTTCCTCACATGTTTCACACCAAACACAATACTTATTAACACAAATCTTATTCCGAACTCTTTTTGTTCTTTTCTTTTTCCAATTTTTTTCTTTTCTTTCTTTTTCACAATTTTTTCTTTCTCTTTTATTTTCACAACCATATACCAACCACATCATAAAGAGGCAGACATCCTCTCCCCAACTTGAATCCAACCACAATATACATTGAATACTCCCTACTTTCTAAGGCAAGGTAAAAATTCAAACTATAAATCATAGTTGAGGGTTCAAGAAACAAAGAATCAGCATCCAAACACAATTGAAAACCAAACGCTAATAGACAAGCATTAGGCAAAAACAATATGGATATTGACAAAAAGGCTCAAAGGGGGTTACTAATGCTCACACACTCACAAGGTGAATTGATATTTAGCTATGGTAGTTGTGCTCAAAATCAAACAAGTGCCTTGATCACTTTCCTGCATTCACAAAATCAACACAAACGATAGATTAAACATAATAATATCCAGTTAAAACAAGAATTGTCGGTCACTCGCTTATGTATACAATGGAAAGCCACCTCACATTTATGGTAAAAAGGGGAAACTAATGTGATTCAAGTCATGAGCAAGTTATGCAAAAAGAATGAATAATATGAAAATTGTACAAATGAAAAGTCTCATAAACATGCTATGCTATAGAAAGCGATAAACGAGTACCTTGCTATGTACAAATTCGAACAATCATTACCGCACAATTGGCATGTTGAATCAATCAAAATTGGAGAATTACCAAATGCAACTCCAAGTAATCGGGCCAAAATTTGAGTCTAAACAACAACAAAAGAATTAAAATTATAACTATAAAATACAATACCATAAAGCCTTGGTGTAAGTGGGAAAAAAGTGAGGCAAATGAATCATTAAAAAGAATTCATTGGCCAAAAGCTACAGACCGCGCTAAGCGCGATCTAGCGCGCTAAGCGCGCTACACCAGAAAGACAAAAACCAGTGCAACAAAACAGAAATTCCAGTGTGCCTCCACTTAACACCTACACTACTCATTTACAGAAAAACAGAAAAATAAAACCGTTGGGATGCCTCCCAACAAGCGCTCGTTTTACGTCGTTAGCTCGACGCCTTTTATTGTTTCGTGAATGGTAAGAAACTTCCTCGCGGTACGCCAATACTTTCGCCTCAAACGCCACCTAAAGAAAACGTCCTGCCCAAACACTTAACAAACGAATCAAAAGCAAAAGTATATACAAGTATGTGTAAAAACATAATATACATAAAACACAATATTTACAAAATCCTTATTTGGCTAAACAAATTGAAAAGTGAATATTTAGAATTTACGAACTATCCGAGTTCAATTTATTTAGCCAACTTCACCTTGCTAAATAGCAAAAGTAAAGAGGAACAAAATCAAACACACAAACATGTACAAGTATGAAAACATAAACATGTATAAATATACAAAAACACACAAGTATGGGAATATGCACAAAATATACGATATGGACATATTTACGAAACTTAAAACACAACCATCGCAATGCGATTAATCTCAAAACCAATCCCCGGCAACGGCGCCATTTTGTTGAAACGGTAAAGCGGCAAGCAACAAAAATTTGGAAATATTTATCCGGGAATTATCGTGTCCACAGAGATTGGTTGAGAAAAAGTGCCGTTCGACTATCTCGCGTTCTAAGTTTCATGATTTGGGTGCGGAAAGTAAATGCGGGAAAAGTAAATAAAAGCAGATAAACAATCTCAATAGTCTAAGAGAAAGAGTTATGGAATTGTATTTCGTTCTACCCGTCTAATACTTAAATATGGAGATCTATCGCTCGACACTCGCAATACGCATCAACATCACCGGGCATCAATCGAGACGCCACATCGGTGTCCATGTCTGCAACACCGACGAAAGCTCAACCACACTATTCACATCAGCGATTTCTCCACCGACACAAACAACACGGAGGCATTAGGCTCGATACCCATTACGATTGTTAGTCCTAAATCTATGTCTGCAACCCAGAAACTAACAATTATCATTCCTAATCAAGATCTATGGTGTCCATGTCTGCAACACCACAAATTCAGAGCATTTAAGCAAAAAGATCAAGAACAACAACAATGATGATTTGTAATGCAAATATATAAACGATCCTAAGATCCAAAAATATACATACAATAAGAGTAGAAATATACATACAACACCCACCATTGGAATGAAACAAAGGGAAGAGAGAAGATGAACCGGAAAGATCTCATCGGTACAATGGAATCGAGACAGATCCATGATCAATCCACATGGTGTAGCATCCAATGGTGTTTGCTTAAGCTCTAAACTACCAAAAATGGATCAGAGCTCAACTTGTCAAGAAGAGATGATAAAAAACCTAAAAAATGTGTTTTTACAACATATATACAAAAACTGAAGTCGCAGACCGCACTAAGCGCGCCCACCGCGCTAAGCGGGCTGTTTTTTATTGGTCTTAAACCGCCAAACCGCGCTTAGCGCCAAAAACCCGCGCTAAGCGCCAAACTTTCTGCCAAACTTGTCAAAAATGCTCCCAGACCGCGCTTAGCGCGGTCAAGCCCGCTTAGCCCACTCAACAGAAAAATGAAATCTTATTTTGGCCATATCTTGAGAACCGTAACTCCGATTTGCGCCCGGTTCGAAGCATTGGAAAGCTTATTTCATGCTCTATCTAATAATGAATAAATTGCAACCAAATTGAGGATTTTTATCATCCTTATTTTGAGTCTTGTCCGTCGATGAATTGGTAAAATCGCGTGCTTGCCGCCGTGTCTTCGACACTTTATTCCTCAAAGTTTCGAACACGCATAAATACCTACAAAAAGACAACAAAACTATCAAATGGTATATATTTACACGAAAATGTAACAAAACACAAACGGTACAAATATACACAAAAACGGGTAGTTATTCAAACGGTATTAACAAAAAGTATCGATAAGTGCCACTATTTACAAACACAAAATAACTACATTTTGGAACTTAACACATATACAACACCATCATGTTTAATCACAATAATATGCATCATACTTCATACAACACTAACACACAAGACTTAAGCCTCCAACCAAAATAATCATCTACTGCCATCAAAACTATTTTCATGTTGTAGAAAATAGTTTTAGATTTACAGAGGTCTAAATGGTGCGTCAAACGGACACCCGAGTCAAAAGTTACAAGTTTTCAAAGTTTCACGAAGATACAAACACCGACATCATACATTGAAAACAAAAAAATTAATTAAATATCAATTAAATTTAGTTCCATGAACTTGAAACCATTTTTACAAGAAAGTACATTGTATAAGCTTTCCACAACTTAAAACGGAGCGTCAAAAGGACACTAGAGTCAAAAGTTATGAATTTTACAAGTTTTGGAAAAAATGTTGTTAGCTTCAGGAAATCGATTACTCTAATACTGAATATCGATTTCTTCACTTCCTTCCATTTCCCAAAAGCATTTTCTACTATTTTCAAGTTACGAACCCAATCTTTCTCAACCCCAAAACTCCCAAAAAATGGTATAAAAATAGGTTCTTACTTTTCACAAATTATTCCCACACGTTATACAAAATATTCAACCATCGTATATCACCAACTTCGCCAATTTGCAACCAAAATCAAGTCTTTTAATTTCATAAATTATTCTTACGTATTACACAATATTCCTAATCATTTTCTGTCCTCGATTTCATCAAATTATCCACCAACGTAACAACAATTCATCAATTTCATTCATTCAGACAACAATCAAAGATTATGAAACCGAGAACATATAACCATAGCAATCCTTATCGCTAACATATCCATCATTATACCACCTATTAGAGAGTCAGAACCCCACTCTTACCTTAAGTTAAATATTCTAAACCTCTACCTCGAGTTATGTTCTTGTTCCGAATACGATCGTTTCCTCTTCTCTCTTTCTCGTTCTCTGCTTCTCTTCTTCTCTTCTTTCATTCACAGAATATCATGTTTTCCCTTCTAATTTTCCTCTTATGACCACTTAACCCATTGGACTACTAATTCCATATTTCAACTTTGCCTTTTCTAATTGAATTATTATTAAATTATAAAATTATATTTACCATCATAATCATAATTATTGATAATAATAATAATAATTATTATAATAATAATATAATATAATCTTAATGCACCATTGCTACTATGAAATTAGCCATACACCCCAAACCTTAACTATTTAAAGATTGTAAGGTACTCCCCTCCCGCTACGGCACAACGACATATCCTTACATTCACAAAATACGCCAAAAACACCACATCATATAATTATTTTAATTAAAAACAATTTAAATTTAATACGCAGTGTTACAAAAGTCATCTATAGGTTGAGAACAAGGTTGTTCAAAATTCAAAATGTCACATTGTATTAAGGTTCGTGGGCATAATGAATAAAAGCTCACAAGTCTATAGTGAAAATTCTCAAGAAGAACTCTTAGGAACAGGACTAAGCCAACATTTGGCCAAACTTGGATAACTCTTTGGAGCAATCTTTCTATCATGGTCCTCTTTAATTTTCTGCAATATAATTTAAGTTTAAATATGTTTTGATCCCTATAAATATCTCAAATTTGACTCTTAGTCCCTATTAAAAAAGTCATGTTTTCGTCCTTATAAATTATGTTTGCGTGACGTTTTAGTCCTTTTACATGGACTAAAACTACATGCATAAATGATTTTGTAGGGACTAAAACATGACATTTTTTTATAAGGCTAAAAGTCAAATTTGGTAATTTTGTAAGGACCAAAAACATATTTAACCCTATAATTTATTTACTTTACTTCCACTATGCTTTATTACTCAAAACATTACTAACATTATCTTAATCGAGAAAGGGAAAAATATCCATACTTTTCTAAAACCACAATTCATCCCCCCTCTTGTGCTTGAGGTCACTTGTTCAACAACTACTTGAAAATATTAAATGAAATCTTGATGATTAAACACCATCACTTGAACCAACTTATCAAACACCATCACTTGATCACTTCTCAAGAACCATCAATTTAACAACCTTCAAGCACCATCACTTGTCAAATGAAAACCAAATCAAAAGGTTGCTCCAAACTTCATACTCCCAAGCACATAGATCTGCAACTAGATCCTCAAGTAATTGTCATTCATAGAAGAAATCACATATGTTTAATCCTTATGAAGGAATCCTTGCCGCCCTAGGGGAAAAGATAAAATCATTTTATACGAACGAGAAGTCCAACCGTATGATTAATCAACAACCTACCACTAAGCATTCGAACAGTTAAAAAATATTCCCCAGGTCATTGACACACAAGAGGAATTAACTCAATATTGGGGCCTGAAGAAAATATCATCAGTGACCGCATTTAATACAACACATGTTTTATACGTCAACTAACATTTGGAAATTTCCCTCAGCTGACGTTTGAGGATTCACCTCACTGATGTAACACCCCTTTTCTAAACCCCAAATATTATAAATATTCATAGAGTAAAATACAATGCACAATCAAAATGGCGTCACATGTTGTTTCCATAGCGATGAAAACCCAAAATAAAACATACAAACATGCACCTGATCAATTTATAACACAATTTGAAAACTTCATGTTTCATTAATTATGCATAAAGTAAGCGGAATAATAATCCTTAATTAATTTCAATGAATATATCCCATATTATATTCATCTACCAATTCAAAATAACATAATCAACATATGCAATATGAAATCCAATAACTAGGCAACATAGCCTTCAACATAACATATCCAAAATATCATGTCAAAACAAATAAAGATAATAAATATCCAATCATCTAAAAACATGAGTTCCAAAACCCCCCAGTGTTACATGATCAGAGCATTTGACTCACTATCTAAAGCAAAATGAAATAACCGATAAGCTCCTCGGATAAATCCTCGTGCAAGCACGCTACTCGTCGGAACCTACGTGATGTCACCATGAACATCATTCAAACAGAAGGGTGAGAATTCACATCATAATGAATACATAATATATAACCAATGAATATAGCATACAATAGCATTATCATTCACTACTCTTCATAATTTGAACAAGTTCTATAATTATTGCACATGATACAAATACCAATACCACACAAGTAAAACACATTCATTCAATTAATCACATAACATATAATGCGACTCGAAATGCAAGTAATGTTACTCATGTATGTAGTACCAGTGAGTATCAAGCTCACCGCTCCCGATTAAAACCAGAGCCGCGCTTCTGATCCGAACAAGACCAAAGCCCTCAAAATATTCACCGCTTCCGAATCCACAAAGGAACAAAACTGCCTCTATTTCCACACAAGGATCAAAGCTAACCGGAGTACAATCTCCACATGTATGCATGTAAAACATTACAAAACATATGCAATTAAGATTATCACACAACCTTAATTATCCAAGCATATCACATAATTCGCACAACTCGAATTATTCGTCAAAATGTTGCACAATACTCATTAATCATTAAACAAGCATACACTTAGCATTTAATGATCATTTATAACATAAAGCAAACAAGTCAATTCATGTTATTCACTCCATTCACAAATTAACATCATACATATACCAAAACACATGTATCATGTATCGATTCATTTTCGATTCAAAACCTATCCAAACATCACTGAATAAATTATTAAAATTAATGGAAATCCATCTAAAACTATAAGCATACATGATCTCCAGTGAAAGAATCAAAATTTCCAAATTTCATAATAGACTGGCACGGTGCATCCTATCTCCCCCGTGGTGCGAGTCAAGTCAGAGAGTTTCGCGCGGCACGACTAAGAATTCCTACCGCGCGACTGTGTGGTTTTTGGGGAAAAAACCCGTTTTTGACAGGATTCTGAAAATCATTTTTAATCAACAAAAACTCATCCAAACAACATTCTAACACACATATAGGGATCCTAAGCATGTTTCTATTCATGGGTTAACATTTAAACATCATTAAAAATGATTAATCTCACAAATCCCATAAATATTTATCAAACCCTAACATATGAAACTTATGAAATAGAGAGATGATTACCTAGAATACAACTACTCATTGTATACATATATATATTCAAGATAATGAAGATTCTCTCCCTTACCTTAAATCAAAACTCCCTCTTCTTCAAGATTTCCCCCAATTCCTTCTCTTTCTCTTCTCTTAAGCTTTCTTCTTACTTAATGATAGTATTATGAAAAATAACCTAAAACCATACTATCTTTATTTTAAGTTAATGATCTTAGTAACACTTACCATCTATTTACATTCATTCTAAGTTTTAGACCCAATAGCTAGTATTACTCATTATACTACTAATAGTCTAATTAATCCAATTAGCACAAAACACCAAATTAAATAATTATCACACCAAATAATAATTAAATAATTATACTAATAATAAAGTCACTATTAAATGAAAATAAAAAAATCTGGATGTTACAGCTGACACCTAGGAGTATATCTCATTGTCTGAAATAAGATGTACTAGATTACTTAAGTAAGGTAATTATGCATAGTTAAATATGGTGGGACTCCTATACAATAGCATAGTCTCTAACAAATTCTCCACTACTTTAACAAACTTCTAACTATTAGATATTTCGATAAGATCAAATGGATCCAGGGTTGAATCGTGAATGGAGTCACTTTCCTTAAAAGTATTTCAATCACTCTCTTACTTGTCTTAGAGTTGGAAAGCAAGAATACCCAGGATAATTCAGCGTTATAATCAAGTTTGCACAAGACTGGTGAAGAACTCGAATTCAAGGAAGTGTGTCTAGAATGTGGAAGAGGATGTATAATTTTGAGTGAATGATTTCAAATTCAGAATCATGTATATATAGCAACTCTTGATGCAAATCTTAATGAAACAACACTTTTTCAGCATATGTTGCAATGGTTCACCTATAATAATGCGATGGACCACACAAGGAAGTGTTGTGTATTTTGAATTTGAAATTCAAACAGTAGGCAAGGACCAAAATCTTGGAGCAATAATTAAAATTAATTCGCAGCATATTGGCCAAAGGCTGGCCGCCGGAGCGCTCCTTCATTAACAACACGAATAGCTCGATTGCTTCGATGCGTCGTGCCTAAGTGGTCAAGTTTCTCCTATAGGATGCCACTAAAGCCTCAATGCCCACGCCGACGGACCCGGTCCCGAACTGGCAACAACGGCGAGGGGTTGTTTGGATGTGACAAGTGGTATAATACTTGGGACCACCACATATGTCCATGTGGCACCTTATCCCGTTTGGCTCCTTTGGTGAGTTTAATGTTCCAAGGTCTTTATCAATGCCTTTAAACTTTGCTCCACTTTCTACGAGGGATTATTTGCAATGCATTTATTGCCATTAACTCAATTGCCCATTTTTTTCATATTAGAACAACACCCATGGCAATTATTGTTCATAATTTCCTACAATCCTCCACTTGTTCTAATAATGACAAAACTAATTCCAGAAAATGAGATATAAAGAGTGTTAATACAGTTAGGTATCTTTTGATTTTAAACTTAACCTTAGTCTGGATAATGCAAATTTTAATCAGGATATTATAGATAGCAATACTTTTAAACCATTAATCCATCTTATTAGACCGACGTTACCTAAAACATACTCTTTAAAGGTTCTTCCTCTACATATTTCGCTTAGCACTTATTTATGGCCATATGTTATCCATTTTCATGAATTTTTAATGAGAGAAAATCTAACTCTCACTTTAAGATTGCACCGTCTCGAAATTCACAGAGGTGAAGTTCATGTTGTATCATTTTCCATGAGATACTTTTCCTTGGTTATGATCTTCATTAAGAGTTTAAAATAAAGCTTAACCCTCAGTTTAAGGTCAACATTATCATGAAATGTTCGACAATTATCCAAATCAACGACTTTTGTTACCCATTAAATCTTGAGGTTAATGTTCTGCTAACGTAAGATTGGGTTGCACTGTGGTCGGAACTCTTACTCGAGGAGTTTCAAACCCATATCTCTTGAGGTTGTTTTTACTAAGTCTCTGGTCAGTGGCTTAGTAAATGGATCGGTAAAATTATAGCTTGTTCATATATAGGTGAGTGAAATGATTCCATCCTTAATCAATTTTCTCACGAACGAATGTCTAAGCCCTATTATGCCTAGATTTTTCATTATACAATTTGCTGAATGCTCTTGCTAAAGTGGCTTGGATATCGTAATTTATCATTACCTATGAAATATTGTCTTTTACAAATAGAACTTCCAACAGAAGATCCTTCAACCACTATACTTCTTGATCAGTGAAAGCGAGAGCCACAAACTTCGATTCCATGGTCGAGAGAGTAATGTATTGATTTTCCAAGAAATTTCTCCTCCATCTAGTGTAAATATCCACCCATTTGTAGATTTATGATCTCCAATGTTAGATATCCAACACGCATTGGTATATTTGATTTTCAGTAGATAACCAAAAATCCCCGTGATTGCCTTCCAATTTTCTATACTCGGATTACTAGTAAATCTATTCATTTTAATAACTGCAAATGATATGTCGGGTCTGGTACATTGCATTAAGTACATAAGACACCCTATTGGTCTTCCAGTGTTCTTTTGAAGTTTGACGACATGATCAAATGGAGTGATTACTTCCTTAAATTTTAAGTGTTTGAACTTATCAATCATTTTCTCGATATAGTGTGTTTGACTAAGTTCATAACCCCCACTATTTCACTTAACTTTGATCCCTAAAATTGTGTCAACAAGTCAAAGATCTTTCATCTTGAAGGTGGAAGTTAGAAACCTATTTGTCTCTAAAATTCCATTCATCTCATTTCTAATGATCAACATATAATACACATAGAGATATCACAATATTCTCACACAACTTTGTGTACAAACTCTTGACACAAGTATTAGATGAAGAGGGTTTTAGATGATCAAGTATGATGATGCAAGAAAGTTTTAGATGAAGTGAGATATAAAATTATGAGCAACTTAAAGTTGTATAGTATGAAGTGGAATGAGTACCTTATTTATGTTCATTTGTCTTAAATCTTCACTTGAATTTCTATGCTAAACCTTCTTGATCAATTTCATCATTGATGTGCAAGACACTTTTGATCCTTTTCTTCTTTGATAATCTTTGTCTTCATCAAAATCGGACTAGATAAAAGATCTATTCTTCACAATTTCCCCCTTTTGATAATGACAAAATCTATGAATTCGGGTTTTGATAATGATTGAAATTCTCCCCCTAAGTTGTGTGTCTCCCCCTTAATCTACGAATCTTACAATGACAAAGTCAAACTTTAATGTCATTGTTGTGGTGCTTATTTTAATCCATACAAGTATTTAATAAGCTTTCACACTTTTTGTTTATTAGTAAGAAGTACATAACCTTCGAATTGCTCCATATAAATCTCCTCATAGAGATATCTATTTAGGAATGTTGTTTTAACATCCTTTTAATGAGCAAATCAAGAGGTCTCATTCATCCACATAGAATCTCAAGTTTCAAGATCAACAACTTTCAACTTCATCTGGTCCATAATTAGGGTTTTGACCTAATTCATCTAGGAAGTTAAATTTTAGTCAAAGCATGGTTCCATGTCTCAAATCATGATTCAAAGACCTCAAAATAATCAACTCACATCATTCATTTGAATGGAAGAGCCTGATTCAATTAATACTTAGAAGAATGCAATTCATTTGGAAAAAAGTAAACTATTCAAGATCACCTTTGACTTTTGAGGAATTTGGTCAACCCTGGACTTTTGAAGATCAAAATCATGAATATATGATTATTGAAGTCATTTAATCAAGAAAAATCAAGAAAATCAATCTAGAATAAAAAATTCAACAATTAGGGTTTTGACTTTGTCAAGAATTACATGTTTTTCACTCAAACTTTGAAAGGTCATAACTTTTTCATCCCTTGGTCAAATGTTTTGTTCCAAAGCTAATTTTGAAGAAAAAGTCAAGATCTACAACTTTGTCGTTGTGAACACATTCCCAAAAAGTGAATGGTTTTTAAGTTATGAGCCCATAAGCATTCTTACCAACTTCAAGGTCATTTTTCTTGATGATCCAAATTGAATCAATGCATACCATGAACATGAAAGTTGAAGTGTGTCATCTAAGCTTTCCAAAAAGTCGAAGAACATCCATTTATTTTACTTGAGCAATAAGTTGTGGATTTTTGAACAAAGCTTCATGCAACTAGTTTTCAAGCATAACTATTGTTGCATGTCACCACTTTACACAATTTTCTCTTCAAATTGGGACATGTTTAAGCGTTGTCATTAACCAAGATCATTGAGAATATTTATGAATCGTTTCAAAAGGATACCAAGTCCATGAATATTCCACTTGCATATGAAAAAGTAATCATTAAATGAAGTTTTGTGAGAAATTGGTGAATCATCAACAAATATCTCCAAAATTCCAAATTGATGAGTCATTCAAGCTTGAAATAAACTTGCAATTTGGATGATGAAGAACTAGAGTATTGAACCATAGTTAAGCTAAGAAGTCATCATTGCAAAATTGGAATATTCTCTTTCTCACTCACTAAGTTACTTATCCTCCAAACTCATTTGCTCTCAAAACTAATCTCATACTTTGGTCTATAAATAAAGACTTCTTGTTCACTTCAAAACACACCAAAACAACTTCAATACTTGTTTTCTTCAAAATCTCATTTTTCTTAACGTTTCAAAGTTTCACGGAGGGAGAAATCAACTTTCTCAATTTTGAGCAATTCCTTCCAAACCAAGCACCCAAACACCTCACTTAAATCATGTAGAAGTGATCCAGACCTTCATTACAGTTTTGTAACACCAAGATCACCATCTCCATATTCAACTTGGATCAATTGCAGTTGAGGTTGGGTAGGGAGACTCATGAGCTTCCAAACCAATTCAACCATTCAGACACCTTCCATAATCATCATGGAAGCTATCCAGATCATCACATTCCATCTGTAACACCTCAAAATCAGAATTCAAATTCTCACTTTGAAGGTAAGCATTACACTTTGAACTCGTTTATTCATGCATCTTAAATGTTCAAATGAGTTACCAAGATGTTTATGCACATATATAGAGTGTTTACCCTCAATCAATTGCATCATATCATGCACACACATGATTTCATATTGAAAAATCGTTTTTAGGGTTCTTGAGGTCCATACTGAAATTCTTAATCCACACCAAAAATAAATGAAATTCAGTACCACCATTCAATTCCTTGTTAAAAAACGAGCGATTTTCATGTTTATTTCATATCAATTGGTTGAGAAACAAGAAAGTTAGAGAATTCAAAATTTGAGTTTGAAGCTTGAAGATGAAGGACATGGTGGCGCCATTTTTTCAAATTTACGGAAATTTTTTTTTATAATATAATTAACCACTTGTGTTTTAATTCACGAATTCATCATTTCCCTAATGGCTGAAGTGCGCGTCCTAAAACTCTCTTTCCATGCCCAAGGTCTAGGTTTGAATACCCCCTCAGACCTTTTGTTTTCATTTTAATTTTTTAACACATTCAACACTTGTTTTAAAATATAATTAATTGGAGTCATTCTTTTAACAAGCTAAGCACGTGGCGCAGTGGTGAATCTTTTGAGTGGTGAGTATGAGGGCGTGAGTTCAAGCCCTTACATGGCCAAAACCAAAATTTTTTATCACTAATTTCTTTTCGTTTTTACAAACTTCACCCAATTATTTAACCTAGTAAAAATAATCATTTTAAGCTAATTTTTTAGACACTTCTCATTTTCCACGTATATTTTATGAATATATAAAAAATCACAAAAAAAAGTATTTATTTGATATATTTTTATTAGGTTAAAAGTAGTACTTTTTAAGTGTTTTAATATTTATAAAACATTTTCTTTTTGATTTTTTCTTAAACTAATAAATTTCAAACATCATGTAAATAAGATATCATGTCTTAAGTCTTGATTAAATGTGCATAACATGTTTACCCTAAGCATTTGTTTTTACACCATGATTAAATAAATTTTACTTTAGAAAATACCTCCGACTAACCAGACAACTAGGTTTTTTTTCTAAGTCAAACTTTTCAAATCTTTCAAGTCAATCATATTCAATTTTTAAACAATATCATGTGCCTCTTTTAGAGTGTTAGACCCAACACCCCTTTGTACGTAAATAAATTTGGGCCTCTATAAAAGTGTAAGTCTCATCCCCTTTCTCTTTCTTCAAATCATCCATCAAAATCATCTTCAATCTTTTCAATCTCAACATAAATAATTTGGGCCTCTAATAAAGTGTAGGGACCCAAAACCCCTTGAACATAAATAAACACTATAGGCCTCTCCTTGAGTTGTAAGTCTCAACCCTTTTTTTGTAAATAAATCATTGGGCCTCTCTTTGAGTTGTAAGTCCTAACCCTTTTCTTTATAAATCAATGTTATGGGCCTCTCTTGAGTTGTAAGTCCCATACCATTTCTCTTTCTTCACTTACGAACGTATTCAAGTTTCAAACCCGCGATTCAATCAATCTTGGGACTCCATTTGGTATGTGCCTCATCTTCTTTTTAACTCGTCCCTGATTAAATATTTGTTCACATGAGTTTACTTTATATATGTTATACTTGTTATACATGTTATTTTTGTGATACTTGTTATACACTTGACTGATGCATATATAAACTGCTTTTTTACTGCTTAGATCTTTCCCAAGAGAAAATCCTAAGATAAACCATATATATATATATATATATATATGTATATATATATTATAGGACTATGACCAGGATGATGATTACTTCCCGGTGAAGCCTCTCCTATACTTTAGACAATCATAGTATTACATCCCCAAAATGAGGAGTTATTCTCGGTGAAACCTCTTAAACCCATAGATCAAACAATACGGCACACCTACTTAAATAGGATTATTCTTGGTGAAAAGTCTTACCCTTCTGCTTAGAGCCAAATTAGGGAATCCCATATAGCTTTCTCTTGTGCTAAAACAAGGGCCCTCGATTAGCCTCCTCTTGGACTTTGAATGCAAGGACCCACATGCTTCTTAGAAGTTTCCTAGCTCCCTCTTGGTCTTAGTATAAGGACCCTCAGGCTTTCTAAAAGCATAGAACGTGTCTTAGTCACCTTTAGCCAGTCCCTGTAAGAATCAAAATCCTTAAAACACACAATCACAATCACTCAAGTATTTAGGATTCTCTCCTAATCTCAACACTGAGTCATTCCCCAAGAATAAGAGATATGGAAAATCTCAATACTCATACCAAATCCATCCTCAGTTAAACCAGCCTCAGTCTCAGGCTTTGTATGAGACAGAAATATAATCTCCTCTAGAGTCAACCTCAATTTCGGGCTTAATATAAAATAGATAAAACCTCCAGTCAAATAAACCCCGGTGGAGTAATCCTCAATAGAGTCAGTTTTCAATACTCTCTTTAGCCACAATCTTGGGCTTTGAACAAGACATTCAAATTTTAAAATTCTTCCACAGAGATGAGACATGAGCCATCTCTATGGAAGAGATATCTTTTCTATTACACCATATTCAAATCAAACATTATCAAACATTTCCCATTTAAGTGATGTAAGTGCCACACTCGTTGATTCAAAATTCGTGTTGAAGTCCCCCTCTTATGGTTGAAAAACACTTCTTTGATTTAAGTGATGTAAGTGGCACACTTGTACACTCAAGTTAAGGTGCCTCTCTTATTATGCAAAGAACACTTTTTTTACTCTCAAATGTTTGTGATGAAATATGTGAGATATCTCCCTGTTAAGATGACAACGTATCTCTTCCTCTTACCATAAATAAACTTTAGCTTCAATCTTGAGCTTTGAACAAGACACAAACAAAACATCACCAGTATATAGCCAGAACTACGAATGCTCTGATTTCTCAATTTCCTTTTTGAGAATACGAAGGTACGAGGTCTATCCTCGACGAGCACTCAACCATAATTGCTTATAGTTCCATGAACTACAGATGCTTTGACTTCCTCTACGGATATGTAGGCATGAGATTTTGAGAATCTTTGCGAGCACATGAAACAAAAAACCTATTCAGGTCTCTCACCTATTTTTAACAATCCTCAATCTCTTTCTTACACAAAGGAGAAACTTTCCTAGTAACATGTAAACACTATAACTCATAGCAGAAACATAAATAAAAGGCTCCCGTAGAGTACTAAAGATACTTAGGATGCTAATACACTCCATTTGTATAACCAACCATCTGATCCTCGATCTCTCAGGTGCTCTGCACCTACATATCAATTGTTAGAAATTTTATATATAAAGGTGATATTGAGATTTTCCACTACTATAATTTTTTTTATGAAAACAATAAAACTTAACCGGGTTGCTTGATAGGATCAAATGAATCCAGGGCTCAATCGTATGGGTTGTTTCGATGAGATAAGTGGAATAATGTTTGGAAGCACCACATTTGTCCATGTGACACCTTATCCTCTTTGTCTCCTTTGGTGAGTTTAATGTTCCAAAGTTTTTATAATTGCCTTTAAATTTTACTCTATTTTCTATGTGGGACTATTTGCAATACATTTATTACTATTAACTCAATTGCCTATTTTTGTCATATTGGAATAATACCATGACAATGACAATTTTTGTTGATAATTTCCAACACTAACCACCTAACTAACAAATAGCTATTTAAGCGGCTTGGGCAAGAAGTTAATGTAACTAACTTTGTTACTAATATGGTAAGGCTTGGTGTGGTGTGTTAATATATAACTAGTAAAGAACTCGTGCGTCCGCACGGGTCGCGCAATGTCATTTATTTTTTTTGTGAACATATTAGATTTTTTATTTTTTGTGTATGTGCATGGATTTTAGAAGTAAAGAAATACACCATTCTATCTTTCTACTATAGAATTTTGGATAAGTGGTTCTATTTTATTGGTGTAATCAGTCGATCCGTGCAAATCGGTGCATTCGCACGGTGTTTACCCAGAAATATGGTAAACAAGCACTAGTTTCCTTTTTAAAGGTTACTTTTGCGGAATCAACTAGAATATTCCAGGACTAATTGCTTTAATTGGTTTATGACGTGTATCTGGTTTGTATTAAATGCAGCAATAACTTTAAAGTAAAAGTAAACACTGAAATTCAAGACTTTAAAGTAAATGAAAGCAATAAAAAGCAGTAAATGTGCACTGAAAGTAATGCATAACGTAAAATGATTGCATAAATTAAACTGGTACGCATACGTACATCCCAAAGTTGCACTCGTCACTCATTTTGCAAAGAGATTTGAGTTTACTTGTGTTTTTGTAGAAAATGCGGACCCTAAACTGTTCCTATTGAACTTGCTTAAATAGTAAAAAATAAAATAACTACTACTAACGGTCGACTAATTATCAATCAACACGTGTCTTCGACATGCAATATCTTCAACTGTGAGACTTCCACGTGTCTTGTGAAAAATGCCAGAAAACTGCTTGAAACTGCCTCTTGACTTCTGATGCCCTCCGACTTCAGAGCTATACTTGAACAAAACGTCTAAGTTTTTCTGTTTGTTCTAGTCGAACATGCATGGTGTATTGACTAATTCTAGTCGAACCTTGGCAATGATGATTTATTGGTAGTCGAACGTCAGTCTTGACTAAACAAAATTATTTAATCAGACTCTTCGCCTTAGATTCTTTAATAATCTCACCTGTCTTAGAGATCACTTACCATTATTTAGCAAGTCGAAATCCTAGGGTAACAAATTGCCCCCCAAGCGACTTCTTTCGACTGACTTCAGGAAAGACAAAAATGGCGTTTCATTTCTTTATTAGGTTTCGACTTTTGTTCTCTTTTGACGCCATGATTACTTTGCACATCCCTAGGTGCTAATTATTACCTAAATCTTAGGTAGTGGGCTATAACTGCTCCCCACTTTCTAAAAAACTAGTTTCCAAAGCGTTTCTTTGACATGACCTTTGATTTCAACAACTTCTTTTTGCACGAATTTGCTGACGTCACTACAGCCTTATATATATGTGCAAGTTCCTTCTCCTTTTTCTTTCTCTCTTCTCGCTTCAGAAAACTCTCTTCTTCTCTACTTCAAACTGTTTTCTTCTCTTCTTCCATACACAACAACAATGGCTGCTGCAAACACCAACACTACCGTTTACGCTACAGGTTTTAACCCTTTAGGGTTTATTATATCTCGTGAAGAGGAAGAACAAGGGTTAGATTTTGTTCCTCAACCCAATCTCACAGAAGCCAAAGCCATTATTTGGCAAAACCAGATGTTAATCCCTTTCCAAATCACTGATAAACTAATGGCTTTCTCAGGGCCATTACCAGATCATCGTTCTCATCCAGAACAAACCGCTGGTTTCTTTCCTTGTTTTCAAACCACCATGCCTGTAGCTTTGACAAACCGCGTCCTCTCGACTTGAAGTTTATGGACCCTACACTTAGTGTGTTTCGTTCGACCCCAGCTCCTGGAAACAAAGAGTATTTAGCTTGGCTTAACAAAGTCCAGACGAAGAAGCAACAAAGATGGGAAGAATTGGGCATCTTCGACGCCATACAATTATCCAGGACTGGTCATAAGGTTTGTCCTCCAATGCTACTTGCATCAATATTTTTCTGGGAAGGTTCGACCAACACCTTCCACCTTCCTTGTGGAATGATGACTCCGACTCTCTTCGACGTGGCTGCCATCACAGGGCTTTCGCCTTTGGGTGAGCTCTTCGACCCAACTCTTCCTACAGCAATGAATTTCAACTTCACCAACGCTGCCATCACCAAATACATGCAAGATCATTATGACAAATCCACAGAAGAAGTCTCTGACGAAGAGCATGTTGCCTTCCTCACTTATTGGCTCTCATATTATCTGTTTTGTCCAGGATCAGTCCAGATTGCTAAAGTTTACATACCCTTGGCCATCCAAATTCATGAAGGTCGAAAAGTCTCTTTAGGTAAGCTTCTCCTTGCTTATCTCTACCATACCTTAGGTATAGCATCTTTAAGGATCAAACGCCTGCATGAAACCCCAAAACAACTCTCTCTGTCAGGACCTTATTGGCTCTTCCAACACTGGTTGAATGCCACCTTCGAGTCACATATAGGTTACACTGTTTCCAGATCCATTCTAGAGGTCATGTATGACCGGAGGGTCGAAGGCATCAAACTTGCCTTTCAAACTCCTCAGGATGAGTCTAACAGGCCCAACCTTCTCAGATATGTGAGATTGTTTTCTGAATGTAAAACATTCATAGCTTCTATGGCCCCTTTTTCCAATCGATGCTTTGGACCGACTTGGTTCAAAGCTATTTTTCCTGGAAATACTCCTACCCTTCGAGCTCAATTAAATGCTATTTGGGCTGCCTTTCTAACCCCAACACTCCTTTCTCATCGTATTGAGTCGACTGGTAAGTGCTATGGGTTTGTGGGTTATCAACCAAACTTGGTCTCTCGACAATTTGGTTTGAGCCAGATGCTGCCCAGAAGCTTATATTCCCATGATGGTGATATTTGTTACTCTGGTCGACCGTTCACAGCCCGTCAACACCTTGACTGCTTGAAGTTTCATAACAAACAATCCTTGGAACATCCCACCTTCACTTTCCAAAACTCCTACTTTACAACCAAAGAATTCAATGAGTGGTGGTCTGAATATTACCAACTGTTTGATGGAGACTCTTTCGTCAAGAAACTGAACACTGCATTCGACATACTGGAGGATCAACTTACTATAAGTAAGTTTTTTACATCTAATTTCATTTTCTTTATTATCAATAGCAGTGTTCTAATCTCAATTTTAGACCTTTCAGGACCTGATCCTACCAATCAAGACGAAGTCCCTGCTCCTAAACCAGGTCGGAAGCGTCCTAGTACGTCGAACACCACCACTACCAAGAAAAACAAAACTATTAGATCTTGACCTTTAATCTTTTGTCAATACTGCGTGAACCCTTGTTAATTGTTATTTTCCTTTCTTTAGCTGCTAGTTCCTGCTGACTCAGATGAAACTACTTCTCCACCAAATCAAGAAAGTGAAATTTTATCACGACCCCCGCTTCCGACTCCATCAAAGAAACGGAAGGTTGTTAAAAACATTCCTAAAGTAGTTGTCAAACCTCAAACAGCTCCAACAATCTCCTCTTCGTCTCAAATTCCTCCTGAGGTAACTTAACATTCTCTTTCAATATATTCATCTTTTAATAAATTGTTTTCTAACTCTTTCTTCTGAATAGAATGCCCCAACTGTCGACCATATTCAGGAGAAGGTTGTCGAGGTTGCTGAAAAAATTACTGAGGCTGCTCCTGACTCCAACCTTTTTAGCCCTCAAAGGACTGATGCTTTTGGAAGCACCACTGATTCAGCTAACACTCCAGGTCGAAATCGAACAGAGCCCCAAAACAATCCTATCAATGAACAAGCTCAACTTGCAAATGTCAAAGCTGCTGATCAAACCTCTCGTTCAAAGCAGGACATCGTTTCTCAATCCAAACAACATCCTACTGTTGATGATACCAACTCCAACAGTTCTCTTAGTCAAGAGGAGATTCTGGACTTGAAGAAGACTAATCCTCTAGAAGCTCTCTTTCGACTTCAGAAGCTGCAACCAAGTTCTTTTGATGTTCCTGTTCAGTCGACCAATCCTGACGCTGAAATTGATGCTTCTCTTGTCGAAGCTATATGCCAGTTAAAGGCCCATCTGAACGAACCTGAGTTTCTTGCTGTCCTTGAGAGTTCTGAACATCTTGGTGGAGAAATTCGTAAGCTATTAGACTCACTAATCAAAGCTTCTATACCAGCAGTTGTTGCTCAATTCTTCTTTGATTTTGAGGCATACTTCGACCAGCTCTGGAGGGACCTTATGACAAAGAAGAACATCACTCGACAGGCAAAGAACAAAGAGCGTGAAATGGAGAGGGAATGGGATGCCAGTGCAGCTTCGACCAAAAAGGTTGAAGAATTTCAGGAAAAAACTTTAAAGTTTTCTGATAAGAAGGGAGAAATCGACAATAAGATTGCTGACTACAAGGCCCAAATTGATGATCTCAACAAGAAGATTCAAGATCTTGAACAAGAGAAAATCAATTTGGCTCAAACTGAAGAAATCCCTTCGCCTGAAACTATTAATCAAGAAGTCTTGAAAGGACTTGGTCATGGTGAAAATGCCCTCAAATTGGAAAGCAACATTCGACAACTTAGACAAAATTTGTCTCGACTTGATTCGAAAATTGACTTTGATTCAGCCAAGCTAGCCTATTTTAGGAACAACTTTCCAACTTTGTAATTTGTTTTCGACTAACTGGCTGTATTTTGTAATGACTGCCAACGTACTTTATAAGGAACTTTTTGTAATGATTGGCCAAGTTTTGGCCATTTTAATGTAATCTCTTAGTTTTTTATTCTATTATGCGAATTTCTTGAAGTATAGGTTTATATTTTTTCAAATACTTACCATTTATCCTCAAGATTCGACCATCTGAATTGAGTTCTTCAATTTCATACGCGTTATTTGAAAACACTTGCAAAATTTTAAACGGTCCTTCCCAACTTGGGGACCATTTACCCAATAACTTATTCCTTTGATCCATTGGTAGAATAACTTTCCACACATAATCATCTACCATGAATGTTTTTTCTTTTACTTTCTTGTTGTAAGCTTTCGCCACTTTTTTCTTTTGTCTCATTAACCTATCCAACGCTATTAACCGTTCTTCGTCTAACTCTACTAATTCGTCTAACATCATACTCCAGTATTCATCTAACGAAAGATTGTTTTGTCGTTGAATTTTAGCCGACTGTAGATGAATTTCTGCAGGCAACACAGCATCATGCCCAAAAGTCAAACGAAATGGGGTAGTATTTATTGCTTCCTTTGGTGACGTTCGACAAGCCCAAAGGATTTGGTCGAGCGTTTGATGCCAATTTCTTGGCTTTCTCCCCACATGCTTTTTTATCAAATTTATAATAACTTTATTAGCAGCTTCGACTTGACCATTAGCCTGAGCATAATACGGAGTGGATGTTAGCAATTTAAATCTTGTTTCTGCTGCAAAAGCTTGCATCTTTCGACCAATAAAAACTGATCCCTGATCAGTAGTGATAGTTTCGGGAATTCCATATCTGTAAATAATGTGTTTTTGTATAAAACTAATCACTGCTTCTTGATCAGCATTAACCAGGGGAATTGCTTCAATCCATTTAGTAAAATAATCTATTCCTACTAAAATGAATCTTTGTTGTTTAGAAGATGCAGGTTTGATTTCTCCTATTAAATCCAAAGCCCATCCTCTAAAAGGCCAAGGTTTGACAATGGCATACAATTCACTGGCTGGAACATGTTGAATGCCTGAAAATTTCTGGCACTCTTGGCACCCTCTTGCATATTCAATACAATCTTTTAACATTGTCGGCCAATATAAACCTTGTCTAAACAACAACCACTTCATCTTATGGCCTGACTGATGAGCTCCACAAATACCACTATGAACTTCTGACACAGCCAAATATGCTTCAGCTTCACTTAAGCATTTCAACAATACACCTTCAGCTGTTTTCTTGTATAAATCATTTCCCAATATCACATAGTTTAGAGCCCTGTATTTAATCTTTCGATCAGTTCCTCCGACTGGATTATTTAGGTACTGGACCAATGGGTTTCTCCAATCAGAAATTGTCATATTGTCGATTGCAAAAATTTCCAAGGCATGCCAATCTTCACTTTCAACTTTGTCTTCTAGCCCCCCAAGTTTTGACGTCGACAATTGACCCAATTTGTCTAACACTTCATGAGTTTCTTTCTTTTTGATATCGACCATATCTTCTAACTTATTTTTAGAAACTCTATAGCCAGAAGCAATCTGTGCCAATTCATTGGCAATGTAATTCTCAGATCTTGGCACATGCAAGATCTCGACATGTTCAAATTTCTCTAACAAGCGTACCACTATTGCATAGTAATATTAGATTTTCTTTAATGCATTTATATTCTTTCTTGATTTGTCGAATCACAAGTTCAGAATCACCTCAAATTTCAACTCGCTTCGCCCCCAAATCTATTAGGGCTTTTAAACCTGTTATTAAGGCCTCATATTCGACTTCGTTATTGGAACATGCATCTTTCATTCTATAGTGGAACTTGGATGGAAGTCCTTGAGGAGAAACGATTAAGACTTCAATTCCCGGTCCATTTTTGTGACTAGAACCATCAAAAAACAACTTCCAGTTAGTTTGATCGACTAAATTTGCAGATAGCTCAACTAACCCATGTTCGACTATAAAATCAGCCACAACTTGTCCTTTCATAGCTTTCAAAGGAACATATGTTAAGGAAAATTCAGTTAGCGCTAAGGCCCATTTACCAATTCGACTATGCAAAATTGGTTTAGACAACATATGTTTAATAACATCAAAATGAGAGGACACATACACATCAACAGGCTTTATATATTGCTTAAGTTTATTACATGAGAAATACAAGCATAAACATAATTTTTCAATATCATTATACCTAGTTTCAGCATCCACTAAGGTTCGACTTAGATAATATATAGCTCTTTCGACGCCATTATCATCTTCTTGGGCTAACATACTCCCAATTGTCGAACCTGATGCAGCTATATACAATTTCATACTTTTTGTCCTATTGGGGGGTAACAAAATAGGAGGCTTAGTTAAATAAGCTTTTATTTGGTCGAACGCCTGTTGATGTTCTTGCTCCCATTTGAATTGATCTTGATTCTTGAGCTTCACGAGTGGTGAAAAAATCTTCGTTTTTCCACTTAGATTTGAAATAAATCTCCTCAAGAAATTAATTTTCCCCAACAAAGACTGGAGTTGTTTCTTTGTTTCTGGCGCCTTTAGCTCCAAGATTGCTTTCGTCTTGTTCTGGTTTATCTCAATACCTTTCTTGTGAACCACGAAGCCTAGGAAATCCCCTGCATGGACACCAAAAGCACATTTTAAAGGATTCATTTTGAGTCCATATTTTCTCATTCGTTCAAAAGACTGTCAAAGATGGTCTAAGTGACCATTTTCAGAGTTAGATTTTATTACAATATCATCGATATAAACCTGCATAAACTTGTCAATAAAATCATGAAACATGGAATTCATAGCTCGTTGATATGTAGCTCCAGCATTTTTTAAACCAAAGGGCATTACTACCCATTCATACGTTCCTAAAGCACCTGGACATCGAAACGCCGTCTTAGGTACATCTTCGTCAGCTATAAAAATTTGGTTATAACCTGAATATCCATCTAATAAACTGAGATATTCAAATCCGGCCGCGGAATCGACTAACATTTCAGCAACAGACATGGGATATTCATCTTTAGGGGTAGCCTTATTTAAATCTCTGAAATCTATGCATATACGAAGGCTACCATTTTTCTTTATTACAGGCACTATATTAGCTAACCATTCGACATACCTCGCAGTTCGAATAAACTTGCTTTTCAGCAATCTTTCAATTTCTATTTTGATTTTTTCCATAACCTCTGGCGCAAATCTTCTAGGAAGCTGCTTGATAGGTTTCTTTCCTGGATTTAAAGGTAACTGATGTTCTACCACACTTCGACTTAAACCAGGCATTTCATTGTAATCCCATGCAAAACAATCTTTATATTCTTTCAAAAGTCGAATCAACTTGATCTTTAGATCACTTGTAAGTTTTGTACTTACATAAGTAGGCCTTTTAGTGACTCCATCACCTAAGTCAATTTCCTCAAGAGGATCTTGAGCTTGCATTCTTTTTACTGATCCTAATGGATCCATTTCGAAGCCTAAAGGTTCGTCATCGTATATCCCATCAAACCTTTCCACCTGGTGATCGACTTCTTGATTGTTTGCATTTTTTATCATCATGGCCTTAATAGCCATATTTTTCTCTAGTTCGGCTTCTAAATCCGTTTTTTCCTTGTTCTCGGCCAAATAAGCCGTTATTCGAGCCAGGTATTCTGACTCAGTGGTCATCATCTTTGACTGTTGTCCCCTGCTAAGGAGGACTTTCATGATTCAATGGTTCATTGGGATCTTCCTTATTCCAAATGAAACCATAATTTGGGTCTAAGTTCAAATACTTAGACACACTTTCATCAGAAGAATACACCTCTTCTGCTTTGTAGCAAGGAGCTACATTTGCCAGATGCTGGTCGAAGTGCCTGCGACCGCTCTCATTTTTGTAATAGCTTTGGTCAGCTTCCACATTCTCCAGTATACCATCTGGCCTCCAAATGGCCACACGCTGATGCAAAGTAGAGGGAACTGCCCCTATACCATGGATCCATTCTCGACCTAGAAGTAACTTGAAATTTGCTTGAGATGCAATCACCATAAAGATGGTTGACCTGACAGTCGAACCAACAGCTAATTTCACCTGAATTACTCCAAGTATTCCACTTGTCTTACCCTCACAATTAGACAGCACCATATTGTGGGGTCTTAAATCTTTGTCAGATTTTCCCACTTTCTGAAGTGATGAATAGGGCATTAAGTTCACAGCAGCCCCACCATCGACAAATACTTTGTTTATTGGAACCCCATCCACTTTTGCCCTTATGAATAAAGGCTTCAAATGATACATCATTCCTCGACCTGGCTTCTCAAACACAGCCTTTTGTTCTTCCACTACTCCTTTTCCTATTACATAATAACAAACAGGCGTCTCTTCCACATTCTCGTCAGGGAGAAAATCATCTTCATTCTCAGACACCTCAGATACTCTGTCGAATTCTGCTGGAAGTACAGATACAATTCCACAGTCAATTAATAACTCATCTGACTCTATGTCAAAGTTGTCGTCGACCTCTTCGTCCGACAGTGGAGAATACTCGGGCTCTTTTTCTGTATTGAGAATCGGAGCATCATCATCAAATAATTCTTTGATGAGTTTCTTTCCCAGGATCATTCCTGCAGCCAACCTCTCATTTGCCACTTTGGCCTGCTCTTCAGTCAATCTCCTCTGAAAAGGTTTCGGCTGGTAGTGAGAAAAACCTGCCTGCATCATCTTTGAGTTTTCCTAGCCATTCTTATGGCTTCTTTGGTAACGCCTCCACTGCGTTCGATTCATAGGATTCTTTCCTTTGTAGTTTAGAGATATGTAGTCTTTCCTCTTAGATCCACTATCAGTCCAAGAGCCTTCAGCATTTGCTCCAGTACCTTGGATCTGCCATTCTGGACGTTTACCTCCTCTGAAGTTAATGGGTTTCACCCACTTGTCCTCAGGGACATCCCGTCTTGGGTCGAAAAGTCTTTGGCTTTTCAAACATCTTCCTGTATTCTCCAGCCCTTCGACCACTGTTTTCTCCTGTATACATGAACTGACGATTCTTGCCTCGACGAGGGTCGAACCTCACTTTGTTTGCAGCATCAACATTGAAAACAGCATCACACCTTGGACATAATCCAACTTGAGAGTTGTTGTTGTGACACCTCTCAAGGAATTTCAAAAGGCTCTCCTTTGGTTCAGGATAGACCATGCTCAAGACTTTGCCATCAGTAGCACCGTCTTGCTTTCCGCCGAAACCATCAGTAGTTTCGACCATCATCACATCAGCAAGCTCAGTATAGTGAGCCTCTTCGACTTGCAAGGGATCAGTATCAACTTGCATTGCTGACTTTGGCTTTTCTCCAAACTGTAACCTTCATTCTTTCAAAGCTTTCTGCACCAAATCCCCGAAAAGAACATATTGAGAAGTCTTATGACCCAGGAAATTATGAAATTTACAAAATCCTCTTTTTTTCTTTTGTTCAAGAGGAGGATTTTTAAGTCCTGGGGGTACTATAATTTGCCCGTCAGTAACCAACAAATCAAACATCTCATCACATTTTGTTATATCAAATGAATACGTTTTACTAGAAAAAATTTCATTTTTACTTTCGATCGGGTTTTTATCTTTCGAGGGCTTGAGTAATTTACAAATATATGGTGGTCCTGGTTTCAATTCAGCCATATTGACCTCTCCCTCTTCGTATTCACCATCACTATCAGAGTCGAACTCATTTGTAGTAACATAGGCTATCTTTTCTTTCTTATGATATTTACTAACTCTGGCTTTTTCAGCTTTTAGCCTTTCGACCTGGCGTACTCTGTCTGCCAGCTGTGCCATATCTCGCAAATGTTGGGTGTCTAATTTCTTCCTTATGGAATAATCTAACCCACCTGCAGCCATTTCGACTAACTCATGTTCAGGAATTTGTGTGAAACATCTAGCTTTCAATAACCTAAAACGGTTTAGATAGTCATCGACTGTTTCAGTACCCTTTCGCCTAACTCCAGCTAATTCTTTTAGACTAATCTTCGACTGTCCCATATAAAATTGCTCATGGAACAATCGTTCTAACTGGTTCCATGAAAACAAAGATTGTGGGGGGTAAGGTCGTGAACCAAGTAAACGCATTTTTTGTTAAAGAACTTGGGAAATATTTCATCTTTAAATTCTCATTGTTTGCTAATTCTCCAGCCTCTGTTTGGAACCTAGCAATATGTTCGACTGTCGATTCGCTAGTTTCACCAGCAAATTTGGTAAATTTTGGAATTTTCCAACCCCTATGCAATTCTGTCTGCCTTACGTACTCTAACAATGGGGAAACAAAATTTGGTCTATGCAAACCTACATTTATTCCATTCTGAACTAGGATTTGTTCGACTACATTCGAGATATTATTGTGTCCAACATTGACATCTTGCTGGATATTTCTAAGAACCTGATCAGCATCTTGATGCCTTTGTACTACTCTAGGGATTTCTTGTTCAATTTGGTCCCCATTTCTAGGAGTTTCAACTACTCTAACATTCGACCCTTGTGGAGTCGAAAGGTTTGGTTGTGGGGGCGCTCCAAAGAAATCTGCTATTCTGGCCATTTGTCTAGCCAATATTTCATAACTTTGGTTCGTATTGTTTATCATGGGAGTAAAAACAGTTCCCATTTGTTGAGTAAGGGCATTCACCATTTCATGATTACTTTCGTCTATTTGTTGTCGAATTGACAACATTGACGTAGTACTTAAAGATGGCAAAGCCTGGTTATTGTAACCTATGCCCATAGGTCGACCCCCTGGATTTGATGTGCTTGTTGCCATCATGCTGTCGGAATACAGTGAAGGATTTGTGTGTAAACCTTGCATCATAGACGTAGGCATTCCAAACTGAGGGTTAAAACCTGGTGGAATATCATTCCATGAAACGGCGGTCGTAATGGGTTAAACAGTGACCGTACATTCATTGGTGATGATACCAATGTTGCTGCCGTCGATCACCAATATTTGTTGTTCTAACTGGGGATGAATTTGCGGCATTTTGTGATGTTGTTCCGGTTAGAACAACTCCTTGATTTCCAGAAAGGTCAGAATCATTTGTATTAACTTCAGACATGTTAGTTAATTTTCGACCACTTCTTAGTATCATACATAACCATAACACAAATAAATATTAAACAAACAGCAATTGACGGGTCCCACTGGGCGTGCCAATTTGTTTACCCAGAAATATGGTAAACAAGCGCAAGTTTCCTTTTTAAAGGTTACTTTTGCGGAATCAACTAGAATATTCCAGGACTAATTGCTTTAATTTGTTTATTACGTGTATCTGGTTTGTATTAAATGCAGCAATAACTTTAAAGTAAAAGTAAACACTGAAATTCAAGACTTTAAAGTAAATGAAAGCAATAAAAAGCAGTAAATGTGCACTGAAAGTAATGCATAACGTAAAATGATTGCATAAATTAAACTGGTACGCATACGTACATCCCAAAGTTGCACTCGTCACTCATTTTGCACAGAGATTTGAGTTTACTTGTGTTTTTGTAGAAAATGCGGACCCTAAACTGTTCCTATTGAACTTGCTTAAATAGTAAAAAATAAAATAACTACTACTAACGGTCGACTAATTATCAATCAACACGTGTCTTCGACATGCAATATCTTCAACTGTGAGACTTCCACGTGTCCTGTGAAAACTGCCAGAAAACTGCTTGAAACTGCCTCTTGACTTCTGATGCTCTCCGACTTCAGAGCTATACTTAAACAAAACGTCTAAGTTTTTCTGTTTGTTCTAGTCGAACATGCATGGTGTATTGACTAATTCTAATCGAACCTTGGCAATGATGATTTATTGGTAGTCGAACGTCAGTCTTGACTAAACAAAACTATTTAATCAGACTCTTCGCCTTAGATTCTTTAATAATCTCACCTGTCTTAGAGATCACTTACCATTATTTAGCAAGTCGAAATCCTAGGGTAACACACGGATGACTTAATATGATTAGAAATAGTAATTATATATATATATATATATATATATATATATATATATATATATATATATATATATATATATGAGAAGTTGGATAGTTATAATTCAAGTTAAATTAAAATAACAAAATTTATTCTAAAATTATTTACATAAAATATAATGTGGATTTATTTGAATTACCACCATTATATTTGTATAATGTGAATAATAAGTAGTCAACTAATATTAAAATAATCAAATCAGTTCTTAAATTAAACATAATTATTATAATTAACCTTTATTGTAATTAAACCATTATAGTTAGAAAATTTGAATAAATATTCTATGTTGCTTTTTTGTCGTATTGAAATGTTACAGCGTATAACAACCCGTTAGTAATTGCGAACAGACCAACTTGGACCATTTAATCTTAGTTAGTGTTTTAAAAATCGAATCGAACCGGCCGATTGGACCGGTCAGATCGAGAGCAGAGGAGTCATCGGTCTGGTCTGATTACCGGACCAGATATGCTATTGAACCGGTGAGAACCGGCCAAAACCAGAAAAAACTGATGAATCGACGGTTTTAGAATACTGGTGGTTCAAATGAATGTTTTTTTACGCATAAAACGATGTCGTTTTTATGATTTTAAAAAATATATATAATTAAAATATAATTAGACTTTATTCAAACCTTATTTGAAACAACTTTTCTCATGTTTGCAATTAGACCTGATTTAAAATTTATTTAAATTTATATTTTCTATTATTTTGTTGTGAGTGATGATTATATTTAGAATTTGAATGTAAAGAATAAACATGTGAAATTATGATATTTTAAAATTTTGTAGGTGTTGTGATATTTTTTAGAGACTAAGTCATCCAGTTTGACCGATTTAATAAATATATATAGTATTGCAATAGAGACCGATTTATTCAACCGAGTTATCCGGTTTATTCCGATTTAGTTATGCGGTTCGACAAGTGACCCATTAGTTCAACCAGTGACCCAGTACCCTCACCAGTTTGATGATCAATCCGATTTTTAAAACACTGGTCTTAGTAGTGAACTAATATTAAAATAATCAAATTATTTACTGTAATTAATCCATTATAATTAGAGAATTTGAATAAATGAAGCGTATCTCAATCAATTTGTAATTAACATTTATGATGTTTTATTCTATTGTTTTGAAATGTTAGAGTGTATCACAACCTGTTAATAACTGCGAACATATCAACTTGAACCGTTTAATCTGCAGATTTATGCGGATCAAGTTAAAAGGACGGGTTGGTCTACATACTTAGCTCTAATTATAATTAGAGAAGTTATATAATTATTATTCAAGTTAAATTAAAATAATGAAATAATTTTTAAAATTAAATATAATTATATATTATTAGCATTTATCGAAATTAATATATTATAGTTAGAGAAGTTGAATAAATATTTTGTGTTGCGTTTTATGCAATTTTCCCCTTTTTTTTTTAATTTCTACTCACAACCCGTTAATAATTGCAGATAAACAGAGATAAATTTGGTTAATTTATGGATTTATGTGGACCGAGTTAAACAGGATTGTTTAACTCACATACTCAACTCAAATTATATTTAGAGAAGTTGAATAATTATTGTTCCAATTAAAATAAAATAATAAAACAAACACGTTAAATTGATAATAATTTTCATTAGCACAAATTTATCAATTTTGAAAGCATATACAAAATAATTAATATATTATCATAAATTTCAAATTTGTATCTCACTTTGTGCCGCGGACATTTGGTCTTTTGATTAATTACACAATAATTAGAAACATGGTAATCATGAGGGTATAATATAAAGGGGTACAAAATAATGCTAATATGTAATCCTAAATTAGAATATTAAAATTTTTTATACAAATTAAAACATTAATATTATTAATTATATTTTAATAGTGTTTGTAATTGCAGTTTAAATATTAAATATTTTTAAAAAGAACATCATATATAAATAAAATTGATAGATGCAATTATTAATAATATTTTCTCAATTTTTATTTAATGAGACTAAATTTTTTTATGCATTGATAAAATTTTATGTTACAAACTAAATAAGACAATTAAAATGAGAAAAAATAACTGTCTTTTGGTGTTTTTGATGTTAAGTCAAAACAAATAAAACAAATTATAAAAAAAATCATACTTAATTGATTGAATCAATTTTTAAGAAATAAAATGATAATGTGATCTTTAACGTTTAATTTCATTATGATATTGTTTTTAGCTTTCTCACAAATATGAGAAAAAAATTATATACAAAATTTAAAATTTAAAATTTGTGTAAATATTATAAATATGAGAAAAAAAATTTACATACAAAATAAAAAATTTGTATATTATTAAATGTCAATTTACATATTTCTAACACCAAATTAAAATATATTATTAATATTCCTAACATTTTATTCAATTTATTTGATTGGTCGGATTTAAAATTACAACAAATTAACAAAATTAGAAATTTAAAGAAAGACACAAGGAAGGTTTGAGAAGGAAATGGTAACAGAGGAGAAGGGGGAAATAAAAGGTTTAAGGAAAAGAAGGAGAAACATTAAACATAAATGAGATATGGAAGAGATAAAATTACGGGTGTCAGAAAAAAAATTCTGCAATTCTCAATGTAATGTCTTGAATCTGAAAAGGCAATATTGAAAACAAAATACTTTTATTTTCATAAATTTGGAAAGAAATTATTAATATATTATGCTTAGAGTATTTTATATTATATAATGAATGGGTAGGATAAATGTGAGTATTCAACATAATTTTATTCTTGAATAAAATTCAAGCAATATAATTGAATAGTACAATTAAAAATAACTGCCTTTAAATTTTATTCTATTTTCTATATGAGACTATTTGCAATGCATTTATTATTATTAACTCAATTGTCTATTTTTGTCGTATTGGAATAATACCATGACAATGACAATTATTGTTGATAATTTCCAACACTAACCACCTAACTAACAAATAGTTATTTAAATGGCTTGGGCAAGAAGTTAATCTAATAATCTGCTTGGTAAGATCCAAAAATGAACTTTAGCTTTTAACTTTTCAACTCACATTAATGAAAAAACTCTGTTTGGTAATGCTATTTTAGTTTTTAATTACCTTTTAGTTTTTTTACTAGCTTTTAACTTTTTTTCCAAAAACTATTTGAAGTAGCTTTTGAGCTTGTAGCTTTTACCTTGTGATTTTTTTCCATTTATACCCTTATTAATGTAATAAAATATTATTATCCTTATTAATTAAAAGGGTTAATACCTATTTTCCCCCCTGCCATATAGGCGACATTTGAAAAAACCCCTGCAAAAAAAAAAAGTTGCAAGAATTCCACTAACATTTGAAGATTCTCTCATTTTAAACCTTCGTCAGATCCAGTCATCCAAAATGCTTACGTGGCATGTATTTTTTTGATTTTTTAAATTTTTTTTGTTGACTGGATAGCCCATGTGGCTTTTTATATTATTTATTTATTATTTTTATTGCCAAGTAATTTTTTATTATATAAATTCTTAGTTTATATTAGAAAGCATATTAATGCCCAAAAATTTTTGATTTTTTAAATTTTTTTTGTTGACTGGATAGCCCATGTGGCTTTTTATATTATTTATTTATTATTTTTATTGCCAAGTAATTTTTTATTATATAAATTCTTAGTTTATATTAGAAAGCATATTAATGCCCAAAAATTTGTCTTTGGTGGGAGTTGAACCCACACCATTAATATACCAACACAAGGCTGAAACCACTAGACCACTTGATTTAACTTGTCTTTTTAATGCTTCGAATAAATCTTATAATATTCTCTTACAGTAATTTAAATATTCATGTTATGTTTTCTAACAATTTTTTTCATTTTTTCATTTTTCTGTTTTTTTATTTATTTTTTCTGTAATCTTTTTACTATTTAACTTAATTTTTTTATTTTTTTAAAATATTTAGTTTTATTTCAATTATTTATTATTTTCATTTTTAATTATTACAAAAATGTATTTTTTTTAATATTTATTATTTGATTTTAATATTTACAACAATATTTTTTTTTAATTATAGTTTTAAATTGTATTCGTTTAAATTTGTAAATAAATAATTAAAACGTATTAAATTAAATAAAATGTATTTAAATATTAAATAAAAACACACGTTTTAATTATTAAATAAAAATGTATTAAAATATTTTTTATTTAATATTTAAAGTTATTAAACAAATACAATTAAAATGTATTAAATTAAATAAAATGTATTTAAATAATAAATAAAAACATACGTTTTAATTATTAAATAAAAATGTTTTGTTCACTAAGCCATTGGTCTATTTTGTTCATTGAATATTTTGAATGGTATTAGTAGCATACTGCATTTTAATTTAAATAGGTTTTACTAGTTTTAATTTAACTATATTAATATAATTAATTTATTTTAGTTTTAATTTGGTTTATTTTTAATTACATAAATTAGTTTAAATATTAATCTTAGTACATTAATATTTAAAACGTTATTATAATTAAATAACTAGTTTTAATTACATTTAGTTATTATATTTAAAACGTTATTATATTTATAACGTTATTAAATAGCATACTGCATTTATATTATATAGCATAGTGCAGTTATATTATATTTAAAACATTATTATATTTATAACTAATTAAATAGCATACTGCATTTATATTTTAACTAGTTTTAATTTAACTAGATTAATTAAACTAGTTTTAAATTAATTAATATAATTAATTTAGTTTATACTAACTAAGCCATATAAAAATATTTTTATGTTTTATATAATAATTAATAATTTAGTTTATACTAACTGAACCATATAAAAGTATCTATTATTAATTATGATTCTTTGGTTTATAATAACGTTTTAAATAGCAATTAACTATGATTCTTTGGTTTATAATAACGTTTTCAGAATCTATTAAGTATTAGCAAAGGCAACTAAATGACAAGAACAAAGCTGCAGCTGAGTGGTAACGTTGTGCTTTTAGTAAGTTTGGGTGTCATGGGTTCAACTCCCATTGAGACCATGTTTTTTAGCTTTAATATTTAGCATTTTAACAACTTGACAATAAAATAATAATAATAATTGCCACATGGAATTAAAATTAATAAATAAATAAAATAAAAAAGCCACCTGGGCTATCCAGTCAACGAAAAAAATTAAAAAAATCAAAAAAATATATGCCACGTAAGCATTTTGGATGACTGGATCTGACGAAGGTTTAAAATGAGAGAATCTTCAAATGTTAGGGGAATTCTTGCAACTTTTTTTTTTTGCAGGGGGGTTTTTCAAATGTCGCCTATATGGCAGGGGGGAAAATAGGTATTAACCCTAATTAAAATGATCTTTAAGTCATTTTGTATCTATCAGATAATGAAACAGCTAATTTACCAAACACTTAAGTTAGCTTATCAACTATCAGTCACCAACTATATAAACTATCAGCTATCAACTATCAGCTACCAACTATAAGCTACCAGCTAGTTTTATCAGACAGAGCCTAAGTAACTTTGTTACTAACCTAACTAACTTTGTTACTAATATGGTTAGGCTTGGTGTGGTGTGATAATATATAATATCAAAATTATTTGTGTTAAAATAGAATTAGTGACGGCAGTTCTGCTCCCACCACATGCACCGTGAGTAATAAAGACTCTTGCTTGCCTTAAATCTTTATTTCAAACCTCTTTTCCTCTTTTTGTTCAAGTCAACTTTTTCTTGTCCTTGTTTATTGACTATTCTTCTTTATCTTCTTGTAAGACTATTATAGAATGGTTAGAAGCGCTACGTTTAGATTTATATTTCTGATAATTTTATTTAATAAAATAAAATTCCATTCCCTTCAAATTAAGGAAAATTATTGCATCACTAACATAAAAGCCTTTTGTTCTTGGTCAATTAATGTATTAACTTAAAACAAAGAAGACCCAAAAAGGAAAACAATTGAATAAACCATCTTTTTATTTGTATGGCTCTGATTGAAGACACATGAGAAGCATCAACCTTTGATTCTTTAAGGTATATTTATATGTTGAAAAGGTGTAATCTAACACAACGGTTCCACTAAAATCATGGACGGATCTATAGCTCAGCCAACCCGGACACGCGTCCGGACTCAACCCCTTCTTTCGTTGTATACTCTCCATCTAGTAGTCAATTTTTAGACAACATTAAAGATAAAATTAAGAGCAAAATTAATAAAAATAGGATGTGAAATTTTTGGACAAAATCAAAAGCAAAATTTTTAGACAAAATTAAAAAAATCAAAATGTAAAATTAGTAAAAATAAAATGTAAAATTTTTGTCCAGACTCTAAAATTTCCGCCAATTGCTAAAATGGTGGCATGTACATGCTCTTGTCGTATAAGGACAATTACATAACCCATTGTTTCAAAAGTAGGATAATAATAAAGAGAGTACGTCACAAATTTAATAGACTTAACTTATGTCATAAGTTACCATTTATTTGATAAGAGACATATATACTCATTAAGGTAAGCAAGGTCCTTCTTAACTTTGTAGGAACCAATCACTACATTCTCACACTCCTTTATTTCTTTTCTTTCCCTACCTTGTAAGAGTCATCTTGTGCTTTTTTTATACTTTAGAAACCTTTTTTCTAACAAAGGCAAAATTGAAATACCTAAATCACTTTTTATAAACTCTTTTTCAAGATATGTGTTTTTATCTACCTGGCTTTATCTTGTTCAAATAATGTGGACATATTGTCTTAGGTCTCACTTATTTCTCAGAAAGTTCACTTAGATATTCTTTTTGGGCTTTGTGGCAGTTGGGTATATAATTTATAAAGTGGTAGTTGGTTGATTTGCATTGATTCGATTTGGTTACATGGTTTTATACTATAAAAGAACTTGATTATGAATTAATAAGTTTTATGTATAAGTTATAAATTATTTTTTTATAAATGTTACTATAAATTATATTAATAAAAATAAACTCAAAAATATTTGTGAAAAATATAGGTCTCTCAAATAGTTGTTAGTGCGTAAGGCATTTTTAGTGAGGAGAAAATAGAGAAAATAAAGAAAATAAGAATTATATTATTGAATTGAATTGTACAAATGATGATACAGACCATGACTATTTATATACAAATTCGATTGGGCTTGGACTTACACAACTTGGATTATATTTGATATTATTAGATTATATTATATTTGATATTATATTAATAATATCAATCATAGTAATATCTCAACAAATCTAAATAATATCTCAACATAGCCCCGATAATCCAAGTTGTCAAACAACTTTAAAAATAGTCAATCTTAACTTTCATAATTTCTTTCTCAAATTTAGGAATTTGTCGTTCTTCAATCTCTTGGTGAAAATGTCGGTCAACTGTGCTTCACTCAAGCAATGTCTAACTTCATGTTCACCTCGATTTACCTTTTCCCTCAGGAAGTGAAATCAAGCTTCGACATGCTTACTCCTACCATGCAGAACTGGATTCTTCGCCAAATTTATGGCTGATCCAAATTATTTTACATGCAGCATATGATCCTGCTATATATTAAGCTTCACACAATGATAATGCCACCACAAGTTGTTTCTTCAAACACCATGAAATTGGGTCACCAAATACTTGAAAAAATATCCAGTTGTGCTTCTTCGATCTTCCTTATACCCACACCAATTAGCATCTGAAAAGGAAGTAATTGTTGCTTCTTCACCTTCATAGTCTCGTCAATATAGAATTCCATAGTCTATCGATCCTTTTAGGTATCTTAGAATTCTTCTTGCAGCCTTCGTGTGTGATACTCTTGGTTCACTCATAAGGAATCTTAGAATTCTTCTTGCAGCTTTCATGTGTGATACTCTTGGTTCACTCGTGTATCAGTTCATTAACTCGACTGCAAAACCTATATGAGGTCGACTGTTGTACACATATCTTAAATCTCCAATAATTTGCTTGAACAAAGTTACATTGAATTTGTCTTCCTCTCCATGCTTCTCCAACTTCAAGTTTTTTTCGAAAGGTGAGGATGCAGGATTCAAATCATTCATTCTGAAACTCTTGAGTATCTCTTTGACATACTTCCTTTGATGCAACACCAAATATGCTTTGACATTTGAAATTCCATGCTTAGGAAATAAGACTATTTTTCTAGATTCGACATTTCAAGTTCCTTCATCATCAGCTCTTTGAACTTTGACAAGTTCTCCAAGTTATTTCCAGTTACCGACAAGTTATCGATATATAAGAAGATGATTGTTATATTTTTTGCCACAACCTGAACATAGACACCATACTCAGATTTGCATTTGAAAAATCCTAATTCGACTAAGTATGATTTTGATCTTCTTGTTCCATGCCCTAGGTGCCAGCTTGAGATCATAGAGTGCTCTGTGCAACTTATATACTTTAGTCGTTTCCTTCTGAATCACAAAACCAGGAGGTTGTGTGACATAGACCACTTTATCTAAAGAACCATTCAGAAATTTTGACTTCACATCTAAGTGAAATGTCGACCATCCTTGGTTGCATGCTAATGCTACCACTAGTCAAATAATCTCAAATCTTGTTACTGGAGAAAATACTTTAGAGAAGTGGATCCCTGCTCTTTGAAGAAATCCTCGAGCTAGTAATCTTGCTTTATGTCTTGATATCGACCCATCAGCATTGGGTTTTAGTTTGAACACCCACTTTACGTCAATAGTTTTTTTAAGTGCTGGCAATTCGACTAATTCCCATGTGTTGTTTCTCTCGATTGCCAGTAACTCTTGGACCATAGATAACTTCCATTGTTGAATCTTTAAAGCCTCACTATAGTTGATTGGTTCAAAACATGCAAGTAAAGCAAAATGTACTAATTCTCCATCAAGTGTGACTTCATCATTTCCAGCTACTTCATAGTCTTGAAGTCTTGCTGGAAGAATTCAAGTTCTTTGAGGTCTTTGGCTTGTAGAAACCACACCTTCTTCGACTTCGAATGTGACAGGAATGTTAGAAACTCCATCGACTTCGATCGGAGTTTCAAAAATTGCATCAACTTGGACTTTAGAAGTTTCCTCTTCAAAGTTAGAGCTCATCAATGGCTTGTTGATTGAATTACTCGAATTACAATCCCAGGAAGAATTTTTATTAACCACAATATCTCGACTCATCACAATCTTTGCATTAATTGGATTGAATAGCATTTAGGCATCAGTCTGATGATATCCTACCATAATCATAGGTTCACTATTGTCATCAAGCTTCCTTCTTCTTGCATCAGGAACATGCTTGTAAAAAATAGAGCCAAACACCTTCAGATGACTCACTAATGGTCGTTTGCCACTCCACACTTCTTTAGGAACCTTATTCTTCAACTTCTTGGTAGGGCACCTATTCAAAATATAAATTGTAGTCGAAACAGCTTCACCCCATAAGCAGTTTGGCAGATTCTTCTTCTTCAGCATGCATCTCGCCATATCCAATATGGTTTTATTCCTTCTTTCAGAAATTCCATTATGTTGAGGAGTATAAGGAGCAGTTACTTCATGATCAACACCATGTTCGATACAAAATTCTTTGAACATCTTAGATGTGTATTCTCTACCTCCATCTGTTCGCAAAACTTTGATCATCTTCTCACTCTGGTTTTCGACAAGTATCTTGAATTTCTTAATGATGTCAAACACTTCATCCTTTCTCTTGATCACATAGAGCCACAACTTTCGACAAAACTCATTGACAAACGAAGAAAAATATTTGTTTCCACCAAGGGTCTGTTCTTCGAATGGACCACATACATTTGAGTGTATCACTTTGAGTATGTAGGACGATCTTATTGGCATAGTCGAAGCAAAAGAGTTTCTAGATTCCTTTTCCGACTAAACAACCTTCACAGAATTTTTCAGGCATCTCAAGACTTGGAACACCAATAACCATATCTTAAGTAATTGGTTGATTGAGTGATCAAAATTTCAAATGTATAAATCTCAAATGCCACAACCAACTATCCTTGTGGTCGACAACAGTTTTTAGACATTGTACTTCAGTCGAACTGATCATGGTCTTAAACTTCATGTTCTTCGATAGAGGAGATTTCAAGACCGAATTGTTCTGGGTGTCGAACACTTTTAAAACTCCATCTTTCAGGACAACTGAGAAACCTTTTTTAACTAGTTGTCCAACACTTAGCAGGTTGCACTTCATACCAGGTACATAGAGCATATATTTGATCATAGCTTTCCCTGCATACTCATGTGAAAAACTATGTTACCAGTATCTTCTGCTTGCAACAAACTATTATCAGCAAATTTTACCTTGCTCTTCTTCGATTCGTCGAAATCTTCCAACCACACGTTTTGACCAATCATGTGTTCGAGTAGCCTGAATCGAGGAACCAGATCTTGGATTCGACACGGTTATATGCAATTGCAGCCATATCCTCCATACATTCAGGATCGTCTGAATCTTGGCGTTCAAGGTTCATTCCTTTGTTATTGCCTTTTATCGATCCATTGTCTTTCCTGTACCAACAATGTTTAGACAAGTGACATCACTTCTCATAGTGATAGCACTGCACGCCTTTACATTTCTAATCTTCTTTGTCCTTTCGATAGTTTCTTCCTCCTCCTTTTGAGGATTCAGAAGTTCTAACTTCGACTTGTTGCTTGTGAGAGTTCGACCAAAGCTTCTTGCCCCGAGTCTTGTCGAATTTGCCTTTGAATTTGTTGGAGCCACCATTCTTTTTCCATGAATGAGCCTGCAAAGCTTCTATCGAATCTTGAACTCCTTTCCTTTCGACAATCCTAATCTCATGCGCTTCCAACGAACCAAATCTTCCATTTTTAGGGTTTCAAGTTGATTGGATTCTTGAATAGTTGCGATAACGTGATTAAAGTGAAAGGTCAATGTATGCATTACCTTATCAACTATCATCTTATCAGTTAGGGTTTCACCACAACCCTTCATGAGATGGACGGGTTTCTGCACCTTCGACACATACTCTGCAACTTTTTTGTCTTATCCATTGACAACAATTCATATTGTCGACGCAAGGTCTGCAACTTGACAACCTTAACTTTCTCACCTTCGTCATAATATTTGACAAGAATACCCCATGCCTCCTTCGTCGATTTAGCATGATTGATTATGTCGAAATTTGTAGTATCAACTACTGTTTGAATGCAATACGCAGCCTTGCAATTCTTCTTCTTGGCTTTGTTGTGTTCTATTTTTTGTGCGTCAGATGCATTTGCAGCCAGCGGAACATTGTCGGTAACTATTTATAGGGTTTCATGAAAGCCAAACAAGGATTACATCTATTTTCTCAATCAAATCCAATTCTTGCCGTCAAGCATTTGAAGAGAATTCAGGATGCCATTGGTACCACTCACCTTTGCAGTGATTGATTTATGCTCCTTGGAAACACACCACTGGCATGAAGTTCTTGAAAACACGATCAAGAACAGTAACCGGAAACTCTGATACTAATGTGTTAGTGCGTATAACACTTTTAGTGAGGAGAGAATACAGAGAATAAAGAAAATAAGAATTATATTATTGAATTGAATTGTATAAATAATGATGTAGACTATTACTATTTATATACAACCCTGATTAGGCTTCGACTTATACAACTTAAATTATATTTGATATTATTAAATTAGATTATGTTTGATATTATATTAATAATATCAATCCCAATAATATCTCAACAAATCCCAATAATATCTCAATAATAGTGACATAACTTATCTCAATAAATAAATTCAATTAAATTAATCTAAACCGCTCCTAAATTTTAGATGAATATCTAAGTTGATTGATATTTAGAAACATTCCCTTCAAAAACTATTTGATAAATAAATTTAAAATTAAAAATTATATTTTGCAATTTGGTCGGGTCACTTTAATGGTAAGGACTTAGGAGGCCTCTCTTTACCCCTTCGATCTTTTGCCCTCTCCATCCGGGGTTTCCCAAAGATTGATATATTTCCCATGCCATCACCACTTTCGGATCCTTAATTAAATTTTCCATCTTGCATCCTCATCATGCTCCCATTTCTCCTTGCCGCATAAGATCCCATTGCATCCAACTCCTACCCTAACCATTGTCAACAAATATCCGTGTCTTTCTACAATACTCCCTCCGGCCTTATTTACAAGCAAAAATTTATTTTTTAAGTTTATTGAGTTATAAATATATCTGATCTACATATATACTCACATCGAAGGATTTGAAAATATATAAAAAAAATGAAAAATAACTTTTTTAATTTATTAGTTAGTTTGTATATTTCCTTAATGTTAGAAATACTAAATTTTCATATTCTTCTACAATGTTCTCCCTTTAGAGCCTGTTAGATGGTGTGAGTTTCACTTTTGTCGTCTTGGAGAATTTTTCTTGTTCTTGGTTTTGATTTTTTGAGACTCTTCAAAAGTGTTATTAGAGCCTTGGTTTCGCTTTGTGCAAGGACCAGAAATTAAATTATATATTGAATCTTGTTATGATTTTTGGATTCTCACATTTATGAGAGACAATTTTTGTTTCAAGTGTGAACGGTTAAATTTTGCGTCAAATTTGAAAGGATACAAAATTGTTGTGAATTCAATGCCACGAACAAAGTATTAAATAAAGGATGAATAAAAAACAAGGAAGAAGAGGAACACAAGATTGGTTATAACTGCTATTCTTTTACTTTCTCTTTAAAACAAGATTACAAGTTTGCAAGAATAACAAATAACCTCTCTCACCCTTAATTAGGATTTGCAGCTTAGCAATGATGAGAGACTAGTATGCTATTTATAATAAAACCTAACATACTAACTAATGGGCTTTTTCAGCAAGGCCCATTACACAAGCCAACTTAATAAACAAGCTAACTTAACAAATTAGGGCTTAAACACTAAAACCTAATTTAACATGCTAACGACCCTAGCATCTTCGACACAAGCATGTGAACAACCTTCGAATTCATGCTTAATCCTGTCGAACCAAGAAGCTACCCTTCGACCAAACTAGAGTTCGATCCAATATCTCACAAATCTCCACCTTGGACCTAACTCTACAACGTCAAGGGAACAAACTAGCTTTCTTCATGCAGCTTTATCAACTGCATACAGTGGAAAAACTTACAACTCGGCAATGTCTTGGTGATCATATCAGCAGCATTGTCTTCAGTCGAAACTTTCAGCACTTGGACTTCTCCATGCTCGATTACTCCTCTGACGAAATGCAGCCTCACATCAATGTGCTTAGTTCGCTCATGATAGGCTGAATTCTTTGACAGGTGTATTGCACTTTGAATATCACATTTAACAGTGATACATCGACCTTGAAGTTTCAGCTCCTTCGCAAAACCTTCAAGCCACAATGCTTCTTTCACAGCTTCAGTTAGGGCAATATACTCCGCTTCAGTGGTTGATAGAGCAACAACCTTCGGAAGTGTTGCTTTCCAACTAATTGCAGTGCCAAACATAGTGAAAACATATCCAGAAATAGATTTTCTGGAATCCATACAACCTACATAATCAGAGTCGACATACCCTTCTATTACTGCTTTACTATCTTCACCCAAGGCTCCACCATAAATTAGGACTCTATTCAGAGACCCATTTATGTACCTTAAAATCCACTTCAATGCTTGCCAGTGAGCCTTTCCAGGGTTCGCCATGTACCTTCTTACAAGACTTACTACATATGCTATGTCGGGTCTAGTACAGACCATAGCATACATCAAAGAACCAACTATATTAGCATATGGGATGCTTTTCATATAGGCTCTTTTGACATCAGTACTGGGACACTGATCAATACTCAGCTTGAATTGAGGGTTTGTTGGAGTCACAACTGGCTTCGAATTCGACATGCCAAACTTTTCGAGAATCTTCCGTAGATATGCCTCTTGAGATAAGCATAACTTCGACTTCTTTCTATCTCTTCGAATGTCAATTCCAAGAATCCTGGAAGCAGCTCCTAGATCCTTCATATCGAACTCCTTATTGAGTTCAGCCTTCACCCTCGTCACATCTTCAACATTGTTGCTTGCTATGAGAATATCATCCACATAAAGCAACAAAATAACAAATGAATTACCAGGTCGAAATCTGAAGTAAACGCAGTGGTCGAACTGACTTCTAATGAAACTTATGCGTGCCATGAACTTGTCGAATCTCTTATTCCACTGTCGAGGAGATTGTTTCAGCCCATACAAAGATCTCTTTAACTTGCACACACAATCTTCCTTCCCCTTTTCGACATACCCTTCAGGTTGCCTCATCAGGATCGTTTCATCTAGATCACCATACAAGAACGCAGTCTTCACATCCATCTGTTCCAGTTCAAGATCTAACTGTGCCACCATGGAAAGCAACATTCGAATGGACCTATGCTTCACAACAGGAGAAAACACATCATTGAAGTCGACACCTTCTTTCTGAGTGAAACCCCTTGCAACTAACCTTGCCTTGTATCTTTTCGACGTCACTCCTTCAATTCCTTCCTTAACTTTGAAAATCCATTTACAGCTGACTAACCTTGCCCCAGCAGGTTTCTTGATTAGTTCCCAAGTATGATTATCATGAAGAGATTTCATCTCATCATCCATGACCTTCAGCCATTCAGTCTTATTTCGACTCCTCATAACTTCCTTGTAGTCTCTAGGTTCTTCGTCTAGAACCTCACTTGCAGAGATTAAGGCATAAGCTATAAGATCTGCATACCTAAGTCTGTGAGGTGCCTTGATGACTCTTCTCGACCTATCTCTCGACAATAGGTAGTCATCGTCAGTTTCCTCAACTTCCTCAGCATCTTCTGCTTCTTCTTCGACTTCATCAGGGATATGCAATTCAGCATCAACATGCTCCACCTCAACAGGAATCTCTACCTGTTCCAGCTCTTCGTCAGATGTTTCTGTACTTCGACCAACATCATCGGTTTTCTTAAAAGCCATTTCAGCTTCATTGAAAACTACATCTCGACTGGTGATACACCTCCTGTGACCTGGCTCTAGGAACCATAGCCTATAAGCTTTGACTCCTTCTGGGTATCCCATGAACATGCATTTCAGAGCTCTAGGTTCGACCTTGTCTTGCCTAATGTGAACATAGGCTACGCAGCCAAATATTCTCTGTTTTTTGAGATCTGGTGGATGTCCCGACCAAACTTCTTCAGGTGTCTTCATATCTAATGCTGTCGAAGGACATCTATTTATCAGATATGTTGCTGTCGAAACAGCCTCAGCCCAGAACACCTTCGTTAACCCCGCACTAGTCAACATGCATCTGACTCTCTCCAAAATAGTTTGATTAAACCTTTCAGCCAAACCATTTTGTTGTGGAGTACCTGCAGTAGTTCTATGCCTTGCAATACCAGAGGCAGCACAAAAACTGTCGAATGCCTCATTGCAAAATTCAAGGCCATTGTCGGTTCTCAACCTCTTGACCTTTCTGCCAGTCTGATTTTCAACCAGAGTCTTCCAACTTTTGAAATTCTCAAGAGTTTCATCCTTAGTCTTCTGGATGAATACCCATAATTTTCTGGAATAATCATCTACTATGGATAGAAAATACCTTGCTCCTGAATGTGATGGACACCTTGCAGGCCCCCAAAGATCAACATCGATGTAATCAAGGGATCCATGTGTTCTTTGTTTGCCTTTGTTGAACTTCACTCTGCAAGATTTTCCAAGTACACAGGGTTCACAAAACTTCAATTTTTCGACTTTGTCTCCACCAAGCAGATTTTGTTTTCCTAATTCGACCAGACCCCTTTCACTGACATGGCCCAATCTCATGTGCCAGATTTCTGTTTTCGACAAAGGTTTCGTGGATGCAACATTTGTCGAACCACTTACAACTTCAGCCTCAAGGGTATACAAGCCTTGTTTCTTCACGCCTCTCAAGACTTCCTTCGAACCCTTCATGACTCTTAGGATACTTTTCTCTCCTTGGAAAACATATCCTTTCTTGTCGAATTCACCAAGAGAAAGCAGATTTCTCGTCAAATCAGGAACATACCTGACTTCAGTCAACAACCTTATTGACTCATCATGGAGCTTGAATCTTACAGATCCAACACCTGCAATCTTGCAAGCCTTGTTGTTTCCCAGCAATACTGATCCACCATCTTGATCACATAATTCCTCGAACAAGTCTTTGTTTGGAGTCATGTGCCAAGTGCAACCTGAATCCATAATCCACACCTTCTTAGAGTCACTGCTTGAAACCACAAGAACATCAGATGATTCGAAATCATCTTGAACAATGGCAGCGTTGCCATTATCCTTACCTCCATGATATTTCAGGCGTTCAGGGCACACCTTTCTTGTGTGACCCTCCTTCTTACAATGGTAGCATCGAATGCCAGATGCTTCGCCACTGTAAGACTTCGACTGGCTTTTTCCTTTCTTCTTGTCGAACTTACCATCCTTTCATAAGAGTTTTCCTTTAACGGCCAAACCTTCGCCAACAGTCGAAGGTTTATGCTCCTTTCGTTCATTCAAGTCCTTAGAGTACAAGGCTGATTGAACTTCTTCAAACGTCAGGGACTCCCTTCCATACAAGAGAGTTTCTTTGAAGTGAGCATGTGATCGAGGCAAAGAACACAATAGTAACAGCGCTTGATCTTCATCATCGATCTTCACATCAATATTTTCAAGATCAAGAATCAGCTTGTTGAACATATCCAACTGCTCAGCCAATACTTTGTCTTCAATCATCTTGAATGAATACAAAGCTTGCTTCAGGTAGAGTCGATTTACCAGCGCTTTGGTCATATACAAACTTTCAAGTTTCACCCATAACCCTGATGCCGTCGTCTCCTTTGATACCTACCGGAGAACCTTATCACCAAGGCTCAACAAAATTGCGCTGTGTGCTTTCTCGATCATATTCGTCTTCTCCGCTGCCGTCAATTCTGCATTCATGGCTGCCTCTCCCTTCAACGCTTCCAAACAACCCTGCTGAACCAGTAGGGCTTTCATCTTCAAGCGCCACAGACCGAAATCATTCGCTCCGGTGAACTTTTCAATCTCATACTTTGTTGAAGGCATCTTCTCCACGCTCACCGCACCAATTTGTTGTGAATTCAATGCCACGAACAAAGTATAAAATAAGGGATGAATAAAGAACAAGGAAGAAGAGGAACACAAGATTGGTTATAACTGCTATTCTTTTACTTTCTCTTTAAAACAAGATTACAAGTTTGCAAGAATAACAAATAACCTCTCTCACCCTTAATTAGGATTTGCAGCTTAGCAATGATGAGAGACTAGTATGCTATTTATAATAAAACCTAACATACTAACTAATGGGCTTTTTCAGCAAGACCCATTACACAAGCCAACTTAATAAACAAGCTAACTTAACAAATTAGGGCTTAAACACTAAAACCTAATTTAACATGCTAACGACCCTAGCATCTTCGACACAAGCATGTGAACAACCTTCGACTTCATGCTTAATCCTGTCGAACCAAGAAGCTACCCTTCGACCATACTAGAGTTCGATCCAATATCTCACAAAAATTATATTTATAAGTTAACTAACTCATATAACAAATTTATTGAGATTTTAGACGGAGATGTAATGTCTTCCTTTGAAAATGATATCCTAAAATAGTAGTCACAGTAGAAAAGGTAGCGATTGTGGCAATCGCAGCAGAGGACAAAATAGTGGTCACGGTAGTGGTGGTCGATATATCCGAGTCACTAAGCAGAGGTAATCTCACGTCTTACTAAATATAAGCAACAATTTTACTGTTGAAAGTTGTCATAGTACTCTTATTATTGGTTGGATCTTTACCTAACTTGGATAAGTCTTTAAATTCAAACAAAGTGTTACATGCCCTTAGCTATATTTAAAAAACCTTAGTATTTTTGAAATGGATAACAATACAAATTAAATGTGTTACATGCCCATGAAGTCCATTTTTTAGACCATATCCAAATTAGAGTCCCCTATATACTATAACACTACCATACGTAACTAATTATTGAGTGTCCAAAAGAGAAACGTGATTCCATTACAAAGTGCAGAACATAAGGCATCGAATACCAAGTCATACATCTCGTTTTTTAACAAAAGGCATCACAAGAATAAGTCCCCTTTCAAAGATTCTAGCTATATTGTTACTTTGGCATCTACAAAAGACAACAATTTAGAATGGAGACAAAGTTTCCACACACATTTGAGCCTTTCGCAGAGTTTAAGAAAAGAAACAAGATAAACATTTGGTTCTTTTACATCAAGTCACTGTCCAACTTCAATTATCCTTGTCATTCTCTGCATGAAGTTTTTTCCTTTTCTACTTTTTTTGACTAATTTTGCACATAATATTCTGTTTCTTTGTCTTTTTTGGGATATATGCTTTTGATGAACTTATCATTTGAGAGCGATGATGAGCATGAGGGATCCAAAGCACTTTTGATGTTATGGATGATGATGGAGGTACCACCATATCTTGCATCATGCATGCATGCTTTTATTCATTGTGTGTGATTGTGGTCTCTATGTAGAAATTAAAGAGGTGGTCAAAAGATAGATGATACATGTGCTATAGCTTGTGCTAGAATGTGTTTATGAATAGATATATAGATCTCCAAGAGAAGATCGAGGTTGTTGCTTTTGATGTTTGTTGGGTCAGTTTTCTAAAGTGAACATGTGTAGCCATGTTGTGTTAAGAATGAGAAAGAAGATCAAGTAATTAATTTCCCTTAAAACATGTTCAATTGGAACATAATGCTGTGTCATTGATCAATTCTGTAACATAGTTTAATATATCAATCTGTTTTTTTGTTATTAATACATGTTAGACCTTTTCGTATTAAAAATATGGGTAAATTATCCTCTCCTTCCTTGGATGATAATCTTAGCGCAACACCGTAACAATAATTTATTCAAAACACGGGTACGTAATCGATTACGCCAAACACTGTAATCGATTACGCCTTCGATAAATAGAAAGGAAAAACATAAAAAGCCTTCTTAACCGATTACACCTTTTCGCATAATCGAGTACGCCCACGAAACAGCCAGTCACGACATTCCAGAATGACTCATTTTTTAAGTTGTTTCAACCAAAATGCTTCTAGATGCTTATACCATGCATTTAAATTATTATGAAGTTCCAATACACCACCTTAATTCTAATGCTCCAAGTTCTTCATGTTCAAGTTCATCGCCAACTTCTTGAACACATCATTTGTGACTCCCTTTGTCAACAAATCCGCAAGTTATTCTTTGCTTCGACAGTATTCAATTCCAGCTTGCCTTCAATAACCACATCTCTCAAGTAAAGAAACATCATCTCAATATGCTTGCTCCTCCCATGTGCAATGTGATTCTTAGCAAGGTTAATGGTTGAAACATTATAACTAAAAGTGTGACAACTTCTCCTACAATGTTGTCCAGCTCCTCTAACAGATTCATAAGCCACACAGCTTGACACTTACATAACGATGCAGTGATATACACGGCCTCACAAGAAGAGAGTGCAACTACTGGTTTCTTTTTAGAAGTACACCAAGTGTTTAGTGCTCCTCCGAACATAAAGACATAACCAGTTGTAGACTTTATATCATTTTTATCTCCGCACAAATTTGGAAGTGATATAACCGAGAAAATCGCATTTTCTACCCGTATCTGTTGCGGGAAAGAGAATTCTGCAGCCAAGAGTTCCTTTGACGTATCTTAGGATCCTCTTAACTGCTTCCAAGTGAGACACCTTCAGTATCTCCATGAATCAACTTGCAATACCGATACTAAACGCCAAATTTGGCCGCGTATTGCATAAGTAACATAATGATTCAATTAATCATATATATTGCATTGGATCCATATTCTTCTCATCTTCACTTTTTGACAGTTGTAACCTTGCTTCAGCTGATGTATTGGTAGCATTACAATGTTCCATATCACACCTCTTCAATCTCTTAAGAGCATACTTTCTTTGATGCATGTGCAGTCTCAATTTTGACTTGTTGGACTCTATGCCAAGAAAGTATGTCATAACATTTCAAACTCTTCCATAAGTTCACTCTTGAACTTAGAGATACTCAACTCATTGTTGACCGTGATCAACACATCATCAACATATATATATAAGCAAAGTATGATTACATCTTTGCTTGTATCCGTTTTCACATAGACACCGTGTTCAAAAACACATTTCTAACAAAATCCCCCAAGGGGGTGAAGAAGTATAAAAAAATCCCAAAAAAGGGCAAAGAAATATAAATCCACTAGTGGCTAGAAAGCCAAACCATCATTCTTCCTCATGGGGAATCTCTTCCACAACAACACTATCTAGCCGAGGGTCTTTTTGTTATTTCTCTATAATTTGAATTGGCATTATGTTTGGTAAAACTAATATAGTAGCAATTAGTTAAATAGGATATATAACTTGTAAGAGAAAGTCGGTGGAAGTTCTATTTGACAAAGAAACATGTTGAGTAGATTTGTTTCAACATCTAGACAACATGTCGAAGAACATGTCCTATGCTAGCCATTCGACATCGCGCCTGAATCAGAACTGTTGTTGACTGAATCTAACTCAACAATTAACAGCAATGCAAAATATTACTAACCAATATTATGCAATCATAGGTGGCACATGAAAGACCTGATAGAATCAAATTAGAATATGTTTGAATGAAGACTTTCTAATTTTGGATATTTATTAGGAAGATTTAATTGAAGACCCATTTTGTAGGAGAATCTTTTTGAGATTTATAACAGCTAATGAAGCTGTGATTAGAAGCCCAAATCTAGTTGGGAATAGGTTATAAATAGAAGCTTTGTAACCTAGGTTTTTTAAGTCAACCAATATATAAAATTATAAGGATTGTGTTGGTAGGTGAAACCACCCGGTTTGTGGGACGGTCACCTTGTTATCACTCAAAAGCCTTTAGGTAATGGTTTAAGTATTTTTCTTGGAGGAAGCTTTTAAGCAACTCCAGGATGGTGTTCTTAGTCTAGAGTCATGGCTGAGTATGGAGGGAAGTGCGGCTTCCTTCCCGACATAGAAGTGTGTCTCCTCATTATGGAAGTGTGTCTTCTATATTGTGGATATAGGATTGTGGAAATTAGGTCGTTGGTACAGCTCCTGGGACTTGAAATTGTACAACATCACTGAGGTGATTGGAAGTGGAATGGAGATATTTCATATCTAGAGAGGACCTAGGTAGAGATTGCATTGAGTGGGGATTAAGTGAAGAGTTGTAAACGGGGTAGTTTAGCTCTGAATTGATACTACTGATAGTGGATTTCATTCCTGGCTTGGTATTCCCTAGAGTATGAGAGTTTCTCCGAACTGGGTGAACAATTTTGTGTGTTTTTATGCTTTTTAGTACTGCTTTTACATGTTTATATTCCTTGTACATGTTTCTTCCAGATCAGATGTCTCGACATCCTATAGGACATATGAGTTCTATCATACCATAATTTCAATTGGTATCAGAGCATGAATCATGTTCTATCTCTAGATGAGATCCTAGGAAGATACTTTCTGGTCCATGTGCAAGAAAGATAGTTATGCTGAATGGTTGTATGGACTTGGTCCGCTCTTATGTTTAAGAATTGTCCTTAGAAGTGGAGGATGGACTATTCGTGACAAGGTGTGTGGTGACCTTTCCTTGAGGGTGTCAGGAGAGTAGTGACTCATGTTGTTTCTGAAGCTTGGTGGAGGAGTTTTTCGTTTATTCAGTTGCAACTGATGGAAAACTTCTGGTGTATCCTCTGATGATGTATCCTATGGTGTGATACATGAAGGATTGTGTCGATTAACTTATTAAAGTAGCCAAATATACTTGAGATTTGTCTCAGGTCCACTCATAAAGGGATTTTCAATAAGTTCATTGATAAGAGATCGGAAGAAAGCAATTTATTTTTGCTCTCTTCCCTGGAAGGCCAACCACAGTTCTTTGTTGAAGGGTCTCTTGGTGCAGTTCTTGAATGATGTTCCACAAAATGTTAAGACATCATATCAGTAAATTATGCCAAATTTTGATGGTTAAAGAGATTGCACAATAAATGCTTTGGGGGCTGAACAAATGTGTATTGATCGCATATGTTTGGAACCTACTCCTGATCTAGAAAAGGAGGCATCTGGATCTAAGAAGTTTCAATGCTAAAAACTTGTCTTAGATGAATATGTTGATCAAGACACAAGCAACATATGGGATACTTCTTGGGTTGGTTTATTTCTGATCCAATGAATTAGGAGTGCAGAAGCTTAGCATGCTATTGTATTTGAAGGACATCTCAACAAGGTTCTTCTTGCATAAAGTCTATACTAATGTCAAGAACATTATCTCTGACATCCGTTTGGTTCTTATGACCAAAAGAATAAAAGTTTTAGAGAAAAGGTCTTAAGGCAGTAATTATCCAAGGATGGATAATGAAAGGCAAATCAACATAAGTTCAGTGGATGATAAGTATTTGCACTTTGGAAGTATCATCCAATCTATTGGACTGATTCTTCAGTATTAACTTGAGGAAAGGGAGCTGAACATACCACATCAAGAGCAAGGTATGAATACTCAAGGGAGACCCCTCTCAAGTTCAGAGTCCAACTATGTGGTGTCTTCACATATTGGAAGAGTTGCTGATGCATTAAGGGCTGAAGTGCATTAATGAGTCTTGTAGAAGAAGAGATGGTTATGGTATAGTGCTGACTTTACCACTTGCTTGTTGTTTTCTGCTCTAGATACCTATTAGAGGGAATCTCTTATTTAGGTGCAGAAGTTTGGCTCCTTACACCTCAATGTCAGACAGGAGGTCTTACATATGTTCCTGAGGTGTTTATCATGCATGTCACTGCATGATATCTGATCCTGAAGGATGATCAGTTGCTGAAGAACCTCCTTGTATCCATAGCAGGAGTTATACATAGATTACTTCATATATCCTTTTATTTCCTTTACCTTTTCTAGTCGAAGCATTTATTTTCAGAGTCATTTTATATGCTTTTCTATTGTCCTTTAAGATTTCAGTTTGAACCTTTAAATTCCAGTCACTTAGAATTCATGGTCGAAGTCATCTTTACCTACATTATTAGATAGTTATAATACTTAGAGAATTTTTTGTTTTTTCATATAAACAAAGTAACACTAGAATATGAACCCAAATATATAAATGATTAAACTTTGACACATGTCCTAGGATCAATCTAGTCGATCCTGTAAGTTACCAAAATATTCAATTTGGAAGACTAGCGATTGTTTTACCAGAAATCACGATAAACACATGCATATAGCAACGATTAATTTAAGTCGATGTAATAAAAAAAAATCTCAACAATTTTATTATCGTTGAAAAAAGTGACTTATAACAATCATTATTAATGTCGCTAGAAATCATTCAAGTTTTGAATATGCATATTGCAACGACTAATATAAGTCGTTGTAATCTTTCTCCCTCTCTCTCTCTCTCTCACTATCTCTCTCTCCATCACATTATTGTCAATGAAAATAAATTTTCTCCAACAACAATAACTATTGTTGCTTAAAATTATATATATATATATATATATATATATATATATATATATATATATATATATATATATATATAAAAGATAACTTAATAACTATATTAATATTTTAATAAATAATTTTTTATTAATTTAATGGTTGATATGTGTTCTTCTCATCTCTCATTATAAAAATTCTCCTACTTATATATAACAACAACTAATTTAAGTTGTTGTAATAAATTACTTTTTGCAACAATTTCATTATTGCTGAAAAAAACTATTCTCTTTGAAAGATTTAGAATTATAAAACACTGAATGAGCAATATATTTTTTTTTATTATTTAATTTCTATATTCTCTTAATGTTTGAAATTCAAAGTTTTCATGTTTTTCTACTATGTTCTTCCTTTAGAGCATATTAGATGTTACTTACATGTTGTGTGATTCACTTTTGTGGTCTTGGAGAATTTTTTTGTTCTTGATCTCGAGTTTTTAAGACTCCCTAAAATTGTTATTAAAGCCTTGATTTCGCTTTGTGCAAGGACCGAGAACTGACTTATGTATTGAATCTTGTTATGATTTTAGGATTCTCACACTTATGAGAGATTTTTGGTTTAAAGTGTGGAAGATTAAGTCTCCAGTACAATTTTAATGGGTGTTTATAAGATAGTTGACTCATATAACTAATTTATTGAGGTTTTGGACTGAGATGTCTTTCTTTGAAAATGATGACCCAAATTAGTAAGCGCAATAAAAGAGACAGTGGTTGTGGCAATCACGACAGAAGATGAAATAATGGTCACATTGGTGGGGGTGGTCGCTTTAAACATCAGTAGTAGACTTCACTAACGTATTCGAGTCACCAAGAGGAGGTAATCATGTCTTATTCAAATACAAGACACTGTTTTACTGTTGAATATTGTCATAATATTCTTAATTTCTTATTATTGGTTGTGGACATGCATTATTTCTCAACTCACGCAACTCTTTAAATTGAAACAATGTGTTAAATGCCCTTAAACTAATACATTTTTTTTATCTCAGTTAGAAAATTTATCATTGATCATGATGTCTTTGTTGAATTTAATCCATTTGATTTTCTATGAAGAGTTTTCAAACAATTTTTTTTTGTTGAGATCTAAGAGTTTCGGTCATCTCTACCCATTTACCTCAAGACATTATACTACAAACCCTATCACCCTCTCTACCTTTGTTGCATTAGGGGAAATGATTTATTTTATAAAACCCCCCTAATCAAACAAACTATTCACGATTTGATGGTGAAGAGGAGATGGTTTTAAATTTTTCAATATTCCAAAATAGAGAGATGAATTGAAAAAGTTTCTAAGTCAAGTTCCACATTGTGTGTTCGTTGAAAAACCTCCTTAGTCCCACATTTCTTAGATTAGAAATCTTGGCTAGTTTACTTCATTATATAAGTAAGTCATTTGTTTCATTCTAAAACACACCAAAAACTTATTTTGAGTTTTTCCTTTCTCACTCTCATAACTCCGCGTCTTTCAAATTATCGAAGCGCCAACTTCTCCCCCTCTTACTCGTTGAATTTTCCGAGTACTTTCTTGCATTCTCCGTAGAGAATAATGTTAATTTCTCCTCGTTTGAGTTGAGAAATTATCAAGTATAATTTTTATTGGATTCTCTTTAGAGAATTATTGAAATTTCTCTTGGTTTGAGAAATTACTACGACTGGTCGTTATACCAGATACTAAGGTGGCATTTATACCATATTTGAATAGACTTAGTACCATTTGAGGGTGTATTTCTAGATAGATTATCTACCGTGCAAGTAGTAATCGTACAGTATAGAACTGAGCTGTTTTATCCTTGAGACGTTGTGGTTATTAAGAGCTGCTTTGCATAATTTTGGCAGTACCACAAAATGTCTTAAAGAAAGCGTGGTGTTCTGCGACTCGACCCAATAATTTCTTTGATGGAAAACTTGTTAAAATCGTGATCCAACAATTTTAAGACGTTTCAAATTTTCATGGCTACCGATTGGTACTACTGCGGATATTGTCTTTGACAAACTGTTCATTATTGAGAGATGTCACTTCAAATGTTGGCAACAAAAAGATGATTTTCATCTTAATGTTGAAAAAGATAGCTAACATTATGACCGACGACATTTTGTTGCTCCTTTTGGATCAATCAAACAAACTAATGGTAAGAAATTTGAGGATTCAAAAGGAACACATAATAGTGTTGAAGTTGAATCTGGTGAACAGATTAAAGCGAACAATTTACAGCTTAGAAAAAAACCACCTTATAGAAAGAATGATTATAACATTCTGAATGAAATTGCAAATGATCTGTATGACTATTACAGTAACTGCGATACTTCAAAATATGTTTAAGATACTCTAAAAAACAAATATAACATTGAAGAAGCTGGAGAACAGAAAAATGATTTTAGCAACTACGTGATGTATTAAATGGTAGATGAAAGGTCCCTAAAAACCCAAAGTCATGAACTTCAAAAGATTGCTCATGAGATCATCAGTAAAGGTATGTATTTATATGAACAATTCAAATTTCTTATATTATTGACAAACTGCCCCCCAGTTTGAAAGTTTTTAAGAATTATGCTTTGTTACAAAATAAAATAATTTTTAATTGAGAAACTGATTATTCTTATTTAAATTGAAGAAGAATCTCAGAGACATGATTAATAATAAAAAGTCTAGGTTGTTTTAAAAAACAAAAATAAATTCGGTATGGTTCTGAATCCATATGGCAAATCATTAAAGAATTTGAACCGCAATATTGTGAACCTAATTAAGAATGGGCACCCTTCTATGGCCCCAATTTCTCCAACTAGACAACAACCACCACCTCAAAGAAATGAAGTTGTTTTCCCATTGTCTCAACTGTGAAAAACTAAGTCATATGGCTAAAAGATATAGAAGGATTGAACCTGGTGTAGAACGTAATTCACAGTTTAACCTGGATAATGGACAATTTATTACTATGATCATTGAAATAAACATGGTTGATGGATCTGATGGTTGGTGGATAAACACCGGTGTCTCTCGTCGTGTTTGTTATGATCCTGTTATGTTTAAAACATACACAAATACTAAAGATAAGAAAGTGTTGTTAGGAGATGCCCACACCACTAATGTTGTCGATATTGGAGAAGTGGAACATGGCCACCTATGAAAAGACTTTAATCTTGAAGGATGTCATTTATACTCTAGAGATTATAAAGAATCATGTTTATGTTTTTTTCTTCTTATAAATAAGGAAAGATTTAGTCAGTTTATTGGGGTAGATTTGTACACCATCATCACAAAGAATGATATTTTTGTGAATAAAATTGATAAGTTTAAAAACTTTGTAAAGAATTTGATAATGATTTAGTTATAATTTGTAGTGATAGGTGTTGTCGATATTGGAGAAGTGGAACATGGCCACCAATGAAAAGACTTTAATCTTGAAGGATGTCATGTATACTCCAGAGATTATAAAGAATCATGTTTATGTTTTTTTTTCTTCTTATAATTAAGGAAAGATTTAGTCAATTTATTGGGGCAGATTTGTACATCATCATCACAAAAAATGATACTTTTGTGAATGAAATTGATAAGTTTAAAAACTTTGTAAAGAATTTGAAATTGATTTAGTAAGAAATTGTAGTGATAGGTAAATTGTATAATTCTAGTTTATTTAATTATTTCTATAAACAACATAGAATTGTACATGAAACGACTGCTCCATATTCTCCTTAAATGAATGGTGAAGCAGAAAGAAAGAATAGAACTCTTACTGAACTTGTTGCAATTATGATGAATTCTGGTGCTGCACCTCAATGACGGGGGGAAATTTTATTAACTGTTTGTTATGTCCTGAATAGAGTTCTCAAGTCAAAGAGTAATATATCTCCTTATGAGAAATTAAAGAAAATATATGAGTGTGTATTCATCGGGTATGCAGTAAATAGTAAGGCATATAGGTTTTATGACCTAAATAAAAAGTGATCATAGAATCAAATGATGTTGATTTCTATGAAGACGAATTTCCCTTCAAATCGAGAAATAATGGGGGCACTCAATTGAGTCACATTCATGTGATAAGTGTAGCGGTGAAATTGGTGAGACTAAATCCATGAGAAAGACGTAGCTCATTTGTTTTAAACAGAGTCGCCACCGCGCTTTATTGTTTCCAAAGGAAATGGGAGAAAGATTGAATAAAACCCAAAGAAGTTTTTAAAATCAAAACTAATAAAATAAACAGAGATTTAGGTACGGGGATTTGTTATGCAAGGGGAAGGTTTTAAGAACCCCTCACATCTATGGTGCTCCATAGGAAACCTCTTTGAAAATATTGTTGTTTTGGTGTACATTTGTTTTGAAAAGCATATGTGAGTTTGTTTAAATAGAATGTGGGGATGGGAAAAGACATTTTTGAAAGTGAGCTTGATAAGACATCGCATATTAGGCCTACATACCCCTTTTAACAAAAGGGAAGTCAGAGCTTTTGTAGTTATTCTTAAAAGGAAAGTAAAAGAGCCAAAGTGGCCAAAATCTTTTTGGGTGTTGAGCTTTAACAATACTCAACGGATTTTTTTAAAATGTTACGCTTTAACAATACTTAACGAGCTTAATATAAAGATACCAAGCTTTAACAGTACAAGGTCAATGGACTAAGAGTAGTTTCACTAGGAATAATTCTCCTCTTAGTACTAAGGTTTTAAAACAAAGGGTTGGTTTTAACAATACAAAACCAAGGGTTGAGTTTAAAAAGGTTGAGCATTGACAATACAAAACTATTTTTAAAACAAGTGAAAAACTTTAACAATACTAAGCACAAAGTAAAAGAGATTTGGAAAAGAGTTTGAGTACCTTGACAATTTTAGTCAATACCATTCTCATTCCTTTGGATTTTTCAACAACAACTTTAAGTAATCAATCAATGGATACCTCAAATGTATGTGTGATAACATGTGTCACAAAAGACAAGCAAGTAAGTATGATAATCATCAATGATAATGGGCAAGGATGTTTATACCTTAGGATTAATTCATGTATGAATGAATAGGATGGATGATGGACATGGATCTCATGCATGTGGGTTAGTAAACAAAGTATATACAAATGATAATACAACGAGTAACAAGTACAAAAATACAAGGATAAAAATCAACAAACATATGTATATGGATAAAAGATAATGATCAAGGTAAATAAATCACATTTTAACATGGATAACAAAGATCAAGATGTTTTTGGATTAGCGTTTGAAACTAGGGTTTTAGAATCACACCTAAACCTAATTGATTTTTAATGATTAAAATACCAAATTCAAAAAGAGAATTAGTTTAAGGGTACATGATATAGCCAAGGAGAAATGATCCTAACCCTAGAAAAATATTCACAATTTATTTGAAGAGAAAATTTAAAGAAAATGATTTTTTTTTAATTTTAAACACTTAAAAAGAACATGTTTTTTGATTAATTTTTTAAATGGTAAAATAATAAATATTTTTGGATTTTTAATCATAATTTAAAAATAGACAAAATAAATGAACAACACAAAAAAATCAAGTTAAAAGGAACGATTTTACTATTTTTTTATGATTTTTTCAAAGTTTGATAAAAAAAAGAAAAAAACAAGTGTTTAAAAATAAGGTTTTGGTCTTGAAAGAATTCACGCCCCTTGCCTTGTAGATCAAAAGGTTATCCACTGGGCCATACGCTTGGCCCAGTCAGAAGGTGCATTACATTCAATACAAAGTAGCACAAGTTGTAAAATATGGAAAAAATAAAAGAAGCAAAAGGTTTGTGGTGAAGGAGATTCGAACCCCAGACCTAAGGGTCACACACATAACACACACTCATTACCAACTCAGCTAGAACGATGTAGTCATACATAACACGCCTTGCATTACACTTAAAATAAACTAAGTTTCTAAATTCAAATTCTCCCACTTCATCTTCTTCGTGTATCAGCAACAAGAACAACAATCGTGCCAAATTTAAACATTCTCAAAACTTAATCAATTTTGAAAATAAAACATCAACGTGATCAACATCAAACCACGAACTCAACCATATAATTATCAAGCATTTATTCACACTCAAACACGTGAACTTCTGGAAATCAGTGATGAACCCTAAAATCCATTTTTAAAATTAAATTCTCAAAACACACAATCAAGCCTAAAACCTTAGGGCTATTAATCCCTACATGTATCTGAACAGAATGGTATCAAGTTTCATGCAAATAAGTACCTAAATGACTAAATGCAAGTTTCAAAATGTACCTTTGAAAACAAGGTCGATTTGCACTTTAGAGAGGTTACAGAGATGATATGAGGACCTTGATAGCTTCACCGACTTCCAAGGAGTGTGTTGGAATGCTTAGAATGACCTAAAACTTCGTCCAACTCCAAACTCGATAGCACCTAAAGCTCAAGCAAACAACAATGGTGAATGATGATTAAGATGCTAGAGATGCAATTTTAGGTTTTTGATAGCTTGTATGAGTGATATGTAAGGTGTTTGGATGATTGGTTTGAATGAAAATGGCCTATGTAGCTCAACACGGCTTCAAGTGCAAGTAAGGTATGTAAAAATGGAAGTTGGTGATTATGTGGTTACAGGCCTTGTGTGAATGTTTGGATGGCTTCTATTTGATGTATAGAAGCTATCTGAAGTGATAGTTTGGTTGGTTTGTGTTTGGTTTGTGTTTTGGAAGGTTAAGGCTTCAAAAGTATGGTAATGGAGGTAAAAATGATGATTTTAGGTTAGGAGTGTTTTGGGAGGTGGTGAGGTGATGGACAGCTTCTAAATGATGTTTAGAATTTGTTTGGTTGACACTCAAAATTGGTAGAACTCAAAATCACTAAAAAAATGCAAAGATAGGAAATTAGAGAATTTCAAGTGAGGGGTGACTTGGAGAATTCTAGAGTGTTTTATTTTTGAAGCAAGACCCTCTATTTATAAGCCAAAATTAGGGTTTGTGGGTGAAGGAATCTTAGAATTTGGAGATCACATGTGAGAGTTGTACCACATTGCTTATTCATGAAGAAAGAAGAAAATTGTGGTTCCAAGAGCAAGGTATAACTTCAAGCATGCAGAATTTTGAACAAAAACTTCTTAATTTCATATCTCTCAAATTAATCACTTTTTGATGAAATGAGATAAGTGACAAAGTTGTTTATTTAATTAAGATCTACAACTTTCATGCTGGTAGATTTTTGAGTTTGAAGGTGAAATTTGAAGTTCCCAAAATAAGGACAAAATCACTTAAAAACCCTAATTTTGACTTTTTTTGACTTTTTTATTCTTGATAAATTTTCTTAGTCAAATGACTTCATTAATTATATGTTGATGAATTTGATCTTTAAAAGTCTAATGTTGACCAATTTTCTCAAAAATAAGAAAAATTATGTTTCCATAAAAAAAAAAAAATTAATCTTTATTCAAGAACTCATGTGAAAAAATTCATTCTCTAGGCATAATCTATTGTAATGTCAGCCCAATCTATCTATTTTTGAGAATAACATAATGGAAGTGTAGTAGTATAACATATGAGTAGGGGTGGCAAAACGGGCCGGGGCCCGCCGGGCCGCCCGCGCACCCGCCAAAAAATGGCGGGTTGGGTTGAGATTTTACGCTCGCCGCTCGCCAAAGCCCGCCCCGCCAAAACCCGCCGCCCGCCGTACCCGCCCCGCCAAAGTCCGCCGCTCGCCAAAATCCGCTCCTCCTCCAAAACTCACTATATTTTTTAGTTAATTATAGTAATTGCAATTTTTGATGGTTTATTTTATGCATTTATTTATAAATATATGTAGTATTTTTTAGAGTAAATTTGTTGAAAAATTACTTTTATAAAAAATTGTTTAAAAAAATAAGTGAAAAGTTTAATTAAAAGGTAAAAAAAGCATATTAATCTATTAAAAAATATAAATAAAAATAGGCGGGTAAGCCCGCCGCCCGCTAACCCGCCATCTTGGCGGGGCGGGCATGATTTTGATGCCCATTTTACTTCGCGAGTATGCCCGCCCCGCTCGTTTTTTGGCGGGCATAAGGCGGGGCGGGCGACGGGCGGGCGGCCCGTTTTGCCACCCCTACATATGAGTACCGCACAATCACGATCCCAAAAGATAAATTTCCCTTGCTGGTTGTCGTCAATACAATCAACTTCCAACTTGTACCTTAAATAAGTTTATTGAAGTTAGTTTAGTGCACCCCACATAGAAACATCCATTTAGTATTAGTAGACAAATAAAATTAACCTTTGTATTGGTACATCAATATCATGGCCAGCTTTACACTTTAGAACTACTTCTTTCAATTGTACAGACCTTGTGCATTTAGTGCATCCATCAAAAAACCAACCGGACTTGGTAATAAATTTCTTGGTTATAGCCGTTGTCACACAAATAGTATCCTTGATAGGAAGCTAATCCGAAAATGATAGATAGTATTTAGTTATATTTTAATATTTTTAGTTTAATTAGAATTATTAATTTAAGGTTTTATACTAGTTGGTATTTTAGTTCAATTGCTATTGAATTGGTTTCCACTAGTATTTGGGCATTTTAGTTATTGGCCCATTAGTAACATTATATATGTAGTGTCATTGACACATTAAAGATCAATCAAAGAAATCAAAGTTGTTTTTATCTCTATTTCCTTAGTTTATTTTAATGTCTTTCTCTTTTTATTGTTGAACCCTAATTCTATATTCTTGGTAGGATTAGCTTCCTAACATTGGTGCTTTCATCATGTACTCAAATCCTCCTATGGATTACCCTTATCTTACACCTTCATCTCATCAATGGAGCATTCCTCCTACCTATCCCACAAACCCCTCTTTCACAACTCCTACCACACCTTCATTTCCATCTTTTCCATGGGAACTTTTCTCACCCTATTACACAAATCCATATGTGCCAACACCATCCCCATATCTGTATTTCAATCATGGCTTTACACCTCCTCCACCTAACCCATATTCATCTTATCCTACATCTCATTATTCACCCAACTACAACAATTCCTATCAATTCCAAAATCCAAAAAAAAACTCCTCCATACTTGGTTCTAAATTTCAAACTCATTCTAGAAATAGAAGAGATTTTGATAAGTATCTCCAAGTGAGTCATCCCTCTTTTAAGAAAAGATCTCAAAAAAATTCCCAAAACCCTTTTGAAGAAATCAAAAACCCTAAATCTGATGAACTAGATTCAAAAAGAGTGAAATGGAGAATGGTTCTATCGAACAAGAAGCTTAGAACCGAGTGCACCCAAAATCAAATCACCACTGAATCGAATTTCTTATCTTCATCTTCCAACTCATCCAAACTCCTAACTCTTCCACCAACAAACCCATTTTTTCCAAGAGAGAAAAACTCCACCCCAACATCCTCTCCATCCAACCCGACCAAATCCGACACCTCCACACAACACACAATCCATACTTCCTCAGACTCGCAGAATCCTCCGGTTTATGGCGAAATTCAGACTTTGCCTCTGACGTCATCATCTGCGTCCTCAACACTGGAATCTGGCCGGAGCTCCAAAGCTTTTCCGACGAGTCCCTCTCTCTCTATTCTCCCTTCATCCTGGAAAGGATCATGTGAAGCCACCCACTATTTTCCTAAATCTTCATCCAACGGAAAAATCATCGGTGCGAAGGCTTTCTACAAAGGCTACGAAGTGTACCTTCAAAGACCCATTAATGAAAGCGTCAAATCGAAATCTCCTCGAGACACAGAAGGCCATGGAACTCATACAGCCTCAACCGCGGCCGACTCGATCGTTGTTAACGCGAGCTTGTTTCATTTTCCTAACGGTGAAGCTAAGGGAATAATAACAAAAGTCAGGACCGCAGCGTGCAAAATCTGTTGGAAACTCGGTTGTTTTGATTATGATATTCTTGCTGCTATGGATGAAGCTGTTTCAGATGTGGTTCCTGTGATTTCACTCTCTATTAGTTCTAATGGCTATGCATCTCATTATTATCGCGATTCGATTGCGATTGGTGTTTTTAGTGCTATACAATACAGTGTTGTTGTTTCTTGTTCTGCAGGAAATTCAGGTCCGGGTCCTTATACCTCTGTTAACATAGCTCCTGGGATTTTAACAGCTGGTGCTTCGACGATTGATAGAGGATGGAATGCTAGAGTTGCGAAGGAGGAAACATTGACGGCAATTCTGATTCTTAAGCGTTCAATTGAAGTTCCTAATAAAGACACTGTCAATAGATTGGGACTTCTGCTAATGAAAGTTGAAGGAATCCCACTTTTGTTGGTTCTGGATGATGTGTGGCAAAATTCAGAACCACTTATTGAGAAAATCCAATTCCTGATATCAGATTTCAAAATTCTGGTCACTTCAAGGGTTGCATTTCTAAAATTTAGCACAACGTGTGTCTTAAAACTTCTTGAAAAGCTCTGTGTCAATATGCCTCTACTTTCCAATGATACAAGGTATGCATTCTCGGATCCACTCGCTAAACAACCGTATTTCACTTCGAACACCATAGCAACACCTCCACTACCACCTGAACCTCCAGACAAGAGTTTATATATTTGTCACCATGCTCTCTATAGCCGATCTTAATCTCCTGTGCGGGCATCATGCTAAGAGTCACTTTTGGTTCTTCACCATCATCACACAATATTCTACACAAGCTTTTACATGGGCATGGCAGCATCTCAACATCATACTTCCTCATATTGCAAAGGTACTTAACTTCGGCGCCTATGTTATTACATGTTGGAAAAATTCTGTTGTTGTGGTTGATATTTTTGGGATTTTGCCGATCATTGAAAAGAATAATATTCAACATGATGCATTGTTTGTTCCTTGTAATTTGGTAACAATATTTCAAGGCTTTGAGAGTTATGTTAAGAAGAGTATTTATGGTTGTAATGATGGAACCAAGTGTGTTTCGGCTGAAATCGACGAAGCAGTTGAAGTTGCTAAGAAAGTTGATTATGTTATTTTGGATCAAATTCAAGAAAGGAAATATCATGATAGAGATCATTTATATTTGCCTTATAAGCAACATGAGCTTATTAAAAGTGTTTCTAAAGATTCTAAGAGACCTGTTATTTTAGTTATTTTGTGTGGTGGACCTGTTGATATTACTTATGCTAAGTTTGATGACAAAATTGGAGGGATTTTCTGGGCTGGTTATCTTGATAAGCTGTACTCATGGGATACCAACTCAGCATATATTCATGAACCTCCATACTTCAAGGGCATAACCATGGTTCCTCTTAGACCTCATGGTGTTAAAAATGCTTATTGCCTGCTGAATTTTAGTGACAATATAACAACTGATCACATTTCTCCTGCTGGAAACATTAACAAGGACAGTCTTGATGCTTTGATGTTGCTTTCATGTATTGTTTATTTCTTAGGAAGTAACTATTATGTGAAACTTCAAGCAACTGCAACCGATCCCTCTAAAGACAATCTAGAACCTTGAGGACAATGTTCAATGTGAACCGGGCGGCAATGATAGAGAGTTAATATAGTTTATTTAGTATTTTATTTTAGTTGTTGTTTTGGTAAAAATTCTAGAATGTTCTTAGGATCTTTTAAGGTTGTTTAATTGGGCTTTTATAAGTTTGAGCTTTATTTAATTATCCATGAGGAGTACTATATATGTAGTTCCTTGAAACATTGAAAGATTATCAAATGAATGAAAAAGTTATATTTTCTTAATTTATCTTATTTTATCTTCTTAATCTTTAATTTACTCTAGTGTTGTTAGGGTTACAATCTAGCTTCCTAACAATCCTACACATAAAAGCAATGATATTTAACGATGACAAGATGGAGATATTAATATATTAAATAGAAGTGAATTGATATGAGAAGAAAGCATAACCTGTGAGATTTTTCATCAGTAATACTTAGTATTTGTGCGTTAAACCAACAATTAACATGCTCAGAAGATCGTGGAGATTGAGTCCACTGACTTAAAACTTGATCCTGTGATATAGCAAAGTAACATCTTGGGATAGACTGCAATGGAATAAATTCAAAGAGAAATATTAGTATAAGAAAATGTGACTTAAGCAAAAATTGTTTTATTTAGAATTCATACCTTTGTTTGTAGTTAAGAATTTCATCATGATCAGCATTTATCAATAGTTTGGTACCAGCCCATAAATTCGACACAGCCACTGGATAAGATCCTATACCAAAAAGATATGAATACATTTAAACAAAAAAGCAAGTTATGATGGAAATTTAAAAGAATAAAACATATAAAAATTTTAAAAATTGAGATAGTCTTGCAATTACTATAGTTATAAGGGTTAAATATACGATGTCCCCCTGCCATTAGAGCGAGATTCGGTTTTGCCTCCCTGAAATTTTTTTTTTGTAAACTGCCCCCTATAAAACACAGATTCTGTTTTCAGAAGCCCCTAAATGCTTTTTATTTACTTTACTTATTAACGTTTTAACTGAATAAAAAACTGTACATATTAATTACTAAATTTTTTATAAACTATTAATATATATACTTTTATATAAAATATATTTATATTAAAACTGTACATATAAAATGAATAATTTTAAAAAAAACTGTACATATAAAATGAATAATGTTTTAAAAAAAAACTGTACATATTTATAATTTTGTTTGTTTATACAATATATATTAATTTATAATTTTGTTTGTTTTATATAATATATATTAGAATCATTATAAAAAAAATATATAAAAATGATTTATAACACAATTAATTTAACACAATTAATTTTTATATATAACTGAATTTTTAAAAATTATTTTATTTATTGTATATATTAACTAAATAAAATAAATATAGATGATGCAATAATTATAAAACTAATTATATTTTTCAATTAAAAAATCCCTAACAAATATTAACGTTTTATTTTTTTATATAGTATATTAATTATCCCAAATTTATAAATTTCTAAAAAAATTGAACAATTCCTATAAAAAATTGAGCAATATTAATTTATATTAGTTATACTAACTTTTTATATTAGTTATACTAAAATATACTTTATATATTAATAGTTAGTTTATAGTATTTTAAGGACTCCTAGCATAAATGTTAACTTTTTTTTGTTTTATATAAATGTTAAATTTTTTTTATGTTAACGTTAACAACATTTATTTTGTTTTATATATATGTTAAATTTTTTTTATGTTAACTAAATGTTAACGATCAGTATATTTATATATATATATATATATATATATATATATATATATATATATATATATATATATATATATATATATATATATATATATGTAACATATATACTAAATTTTTTTATTTTATATGTTAAATAAATGTTAACATTTAGTATATATATTAACATTTTTGTTTATTACATTTAAAAAAGTTAATTAAAAAATTAAATAAAAACGTTAATTAAAAACGTTTATTAAAAACTAGAAAGTGTTATAAAAATTTAATTTATAAAAGAATTATCAATTTATAAAAATCAAAAACTTTAAAAGTTCAATTAGAAAAAAATTCAAACTTATAAAAATTCAGACTTAAAATAATCAATTTATAAAAAAAATTCAATGCAAGTGTTAACAAATAAAAACAGCTAGCTTAATGGTTTGGTGCTTAATATTAATGAGTACACTCATGGGTTTGAACCCCATAGGAGTTAATTTTTAACATAAGCAGATCCCCCACGTCCAGTCAGCCAAACAAGGAATAGTTATAAAACCATGTTAGTGGTTCTTATAACTACAGTCTATTTTAAAAAAACTAATTTCTCTAAGATATTTCATCAAACATTCTCGGAGCAATCTTTCAAGTGTTTTTAATTGAATGTTTTGTTATTTTTGCAAATTATTTTCATTGATATAAGATAGAAAAATTGAGGTACTATTGTTCTTCTTCCAATCTCAAGATTCTCAATTATTTCGTTATTCACTATAGCACACTGTGGCAAGCTAGAATATATTTTTTCAGCAGAACATCTATTAAAAACACATTTACTGGACCGAGAGCAATAACAACATGAGAGAATCACTTTGCACACTTGCATCAACTCTTTTACAAGATGAGCAGCAACAAAACCAACATACTTCAAAGAAAAGAGAGCATACTTATCAACCAAACTATGCTTAGCAGAAGTAAGTATAATAGGAGGCACAACCCATAACTTTGTAACCTTAAATTATTCAATCGTTTTTAAAACCACTTCAAGTACTAAAATATAAAAATTAGCATACATGGAAAAGTATGCTATGGATATATGAAATTTGGAAGAAAAAAAAGTGTACTAAAATAAAACTGATAGATATAATTTCTTAACTTAGTCCTTGATATCATTTTCCATAAAGCTAAGTTACTGACACTTTCTTCAATATCGTTTTAGATTTTGTTTTATACGATAATATATTTTACCATATATAATTGAATTAAACTATTGTTGGTGTTATTGAATGTTGAGATTCTATTTAACATAAAATCTAGAATTTCATTCAATTCAAGAGTATAAAACCGTTGTAATGAAATGTAGAATGAAAAATATATTTTTACTGTAAAAATATATCTCGAGTTATATTGAAAATAGCTTGAGCAATTTATGAATGTTTTTCTAAATTATAATTATAACAAAACGAACAAGAAAATTTACATATGAATTCTAAGAAAGTAAATAGTTAATTGTATGTTCTATGCTTAATCATTAAATGTCTGTACAGGATATAAGATAGTCTGACCTTTAAGACTTTTCTAATCATTCTAAAATAACATAACATACATTGTTTTTTTACTATTAATTTGAATACTGCATGTAAATAGTGGCATCAATATAATCAAACTCAGTGCTACTTCGTCTCGATTATCTTTTGCTCCAATCTCATTTTTCTTCCTTCCTTAAGAACCTCCTCTTCAGCTTCAAGACCCTCAAGCAGTGACACAATTTTGTGCTAATTTTCAATGCTCAAGCAGTGACATAACTATATGCTAAGTTTCAATGCTCAAGCAGTGACACAACTCTATGCTAAGTTTCAATACTTGGTCCAAAATGAAAAATGTGATAAGGAGCAAATTCACATACCCTCCCTCAAGTGGTTCAACAAGCTCTAAGCTTCAATTACATTTTCATGTCGAGTATAAGAAGTGATAAGTGTGTTGTAAGTGACTAGTGTTCTTTGAGGCATTTCGTCGAACTTCTTGTGTGCATGAATGAAGTTGTTGTGGAACACCAACCAGTGAAATGTAAGAAATTGAGTATGAATGTATAAGAGTTGAGTTTATGTTTCAGTTATTTAAAGGAGGTTACAAACCCCCGCAATCTAATATATTTTCTTTATGTTGACTATAAGTTACGTGACATCAAACCTGGCAAGTCACATCAGCTTCCGTTATACCAAACAGACGGTAGGGACTAAAATTGTGGACGGAAAATTTTAGGAGGATCATTATTTAAAAAAAAAATTTTAGGGACTACAATTGAAAGATGGCTTATTTATAGGGATGAAAAACATATTTAACCCTAAAAACAAACAATATATTTTGATAGTCTTGCAATAACTCCTATCTTTAATTCATACACCCTTAACAGTGTATATATATATATATATATATATATATATATATATATATATATATATATATATATATATATATATATATATATATATATATATATATATATATATATATATATATATATATATATATATATATATATATATATATATATATATGATTTTGATAGTAAATGTTTTGGCTAACATCTTTAAAATCTATCTTTTCTGTTTAGTTATTTTTGAAAGAATATATAAAATGCAAAATAACTAAACAAGAAAGATGGATTTTGAATATGTTAGTCAAAACATCACCATCAAAATCATTTATATATGAGTAATGTTTAATGTCGCCAAACATATCTCAGGCGAATGTGTCACGAATGGTATGAAACAACCAAGTAGCATTATTATTATTATTATTATTATTATTATTATTATTATTATTATTATTATTATTATTATTATTATTATTGTTATTATTAAATTAAATTTATCCTTTCAAAGAGTGAATTTCTCTCTCCATAAAAAAATAGACCACAAACACTATCTCATATTTGATAATTTTATGGTAGTTGCTTTCACCTTTAAACTGGACTCAACTATCAAGTATTTTGAAGTTGCTATAATGCTTTTGAATTTGTAATTGCTATAATACTTATGAATATTTCTTTTCAAAAAAAAAACAAAACTACAATTGGGTTAAGTTGGTGATATAACTAGGTATAGTAGGGTAAGTTACTCCTTTATTAAGGGTGTGTTCTTTTTCTTTTTTCATAAAAAAACATGGTATGTTTTTTCATTTTCCTGTTTAATAATACTTATAGCTAATGAATATAACAAATACCATTTCGTAAAAAATATTCGCATATATATACACAGTGTGCTAAGGGTGTAATGTCCTTTGTTATAGTGGCAGTTTGTGTGATAGTTTTAATACTACGTGAAATATGTGTGCGTGTGTGTTCTAGTGGTGAAAACTTGAGTTTTGAAGGTATGCTCATGAAATATTGAAATTAGAAAACAAATAAAAAAATTAAGTTAGTGAAAGTTGAATTATTGAGAATTATTAAAAAACTAAAATAATTAAATGAAAAAAATAATAAATAAATTCATAATGAATAAGATTACAAAAATATCTTCAATTTTAACTCTACTAAGAGACTTAATAACTTTTTATATATAACATATGAAAAAATTAAATGACACATTTCTCCTCCGATAATTCAAAAAAATATGGAACAAATTTATTTTATGAATAATATTATTTTTATACCACTATTTATAGTGACACTAATACTTACCCAGAATACTATTTATGGTATTCATACGGGTGAACAATATATTTTTAATTTTAAAAAGTATTTATAACAAATATTTTTGTTTTTAAAATTATTTTTGTTACTCAAATATAAAGTTTGTCATTAATCAATTTTATTACTGCATTAACCATAAAAATACATGTTATTAACTATATATTTTACTTATGGATAATGCTAACTTGTTACTTAGGGGCACAAGTTAAAAAACTCACTTATAGAATGTTTGTATTGAAAAAATAATTAAAAAATTAGTATTATACTTTTATTTAAGTTAATGCACAATTTCCAAGACAATATTTCTTACCTTAGTTCTTAACTTGTGCCCCTAAGGCACAAGTTAACATTTCCCTTTATTTATAACCATTATAAATTTTTTTTATTACTTTATTAACTAATAAAATGCACAATATTAACCAAGTTCTAGCATTAAAAATATGAAATATGATAATCAATATTTACACTCTATTAACCAATTATATTTGTCATATTTCATAATTTAATATCAAATTTTGGTCGATAAAATGTAAAGATTGATTATTATATTTAATAATTTAATGTCAGAACTTGGTTAATGTTCTCTATTTTATTGGTTAATGAATTATAAGTAAAATATATTTTTTTAATCTGAAAATATCATTAAAATAAAATAGGAAAACAAGATACACAAGGGGAGGACCAAACCAAGACCCCTTAATAGCAAAGGCGAAGCCTAGGGGTACCTTTCTTGTCTAAGAGGTAATCCTTAACTATAACAGAATGCAAAAAAGGAAACCAAGAGAATCTACCAATGGACATTCCTAAATTCGCGAGAAAGTCAGCACAAAAATTGGCTTCTCTATACACATGAGAGATCATAAAGTCAATCATGCGAGTATACGCAATACAACAGAGCCAACGAGATCTAATCTTCCAAGAGATCATGTTTGAATCAGAGAATGCTTTAACTACAAGCATGCAATCGGATTCCATCCAAATTTTCTTAAAACCCAAACTTTTTGCTTTTTCCATGGCAACAATAGTTGCCAATAACTCAGCCAGGACTGTGTAACGCCCCAAAATTTAATTAATTAGTTAATTAAATTATTGAAGGATTTAATTATGGAATTTGAAAGAAGTTTGAGAATGTATAGAATAATTGAATTTGTCAGTGTGATTTTAAGAGGCGCATTTGGATTATTAAGTTAAAGTCAGATTTAGTCGGTTAGTCGGAGAAATAATATTAAGAAATATATTATTGTATTGGATTATTTAATATAGTTGGATTTTGAGGTGGTGTGCTAAATAGCAAAGTGGAGGTGTGAAGTTTAAGTCCATTAGATATAATAATATTATTATTATTATTATTGGATTAAGGGAATAAATAAAAAGAAGGATGAATTAGGTTTTGTGATATTGTCGTACGAAGAAAGAGGAAAAAGAATGAAGGCACTAGGGTTTGGAAGAAGAAGATACGAGAAGAGCACAAGCCGGAACCGGAATTGAAGTTCGATCGAAGTTAGAGCAGCCATTAAATCTAAGGTAAGGGGTGGGGTTCTAACTCTATTTCCAGACTCATGATGAATGATATGTGAGGGGTTAGGTTATATGAAATTGTCTCTCTGTTTGTGTGAATTGGTGTTGCAGAATAATTGTTTTATTATGATAATGACTCTATTGAAATTGTGAGTATGTGACAATATATGTTGCTGAAAGTATACGTTGGATGAATTGTTTGTTGAGACTGGAAGTGTTGGTGTTCCGACTGTACGCGAAAAAGGGCACACTTGGAAGTGACGGACGGAAGAGAATGGTGCGCAAGGGAGCCACATGTGCCGATCGGCACATGGTATTGAGGGGATCATGCCGTGCGACATACCTTCATGCAGGAGCACCTTTTCTTTTCTTCGTTTCCACGTGGTCTGGTACCTAGGCATGTTTCAAGAGACTTATATTTATGATACTAATGGCTTTAGTTAAATTAATATAGCATCACCTAATTTAATTGTGTGGTTGTATAAAAAAATGTAGTATATTGGTAGCAGGGATTACTTTAGTACTAGAAAAATATAGCAGTTTTCGTAAATTAGGAGAGGTAGATATGAGCAGTATAGCAATAGTAGGGAGTAGCAGTAGCATTATCTTGATAACAGAATGATTTTTGGATGCAAGGAATTAAATATAGAAGTCTAATAAAATTAATAGAAGTCATATAATAATTGGTAGCGATAGCAGTGAACGAAAGAATTCCGAATTAGCCGGGTTAGCGAATTTAGCGGTAAATTTAGTTAACCGAAATTAATTGAAACTTGTTGAGGTAGTTCGTATATTTTAGTAGGTGGTTATGATTGATTTTTTTTGTGAATTATGTTGAATACATTGTGTTGTATTTTCTTTGTGATCTCTCAGCGATGTGTATATTGTTGTTATTTTATGCGAAGTTGCAGGATGTTTTAGTTACGATGAATACCTCTATTTATTGGTATAGCAACGATAAAGGCTTATGCCTTTGTGACGATGATGTTGTTTGTTGTGTGTGATTGTTGCATTCATACACATATGCATTTTTGGTGACGGCCTGGATTGGTAAAACAGCGACGAAGGCTTATGCCTGTTTTTGATGCCTCTATTATCGGGCAATTGGCGATGGGGGCTGAAGTCCTGGTTACCACATGTATGCGTATTTGTTAGAGTCTCATTATATGTGGCATGAGTGTGATTTAATTTTGACGTGTTGTGACTTGAGTTGTTGTTGAATTGTGATAATGTGAAGTTGTAATTATAAGTTGTTATACTAATGACGTGTTGTGACAGGTATTGTCTGGAAGATGAGAAATAGTTGTTATAACTATTAATATGTTGTTGTTGTTGATTTTTGTTATTATAACTGTTCATGTTACTTGTTATTATAACTGTTGTCTGAAAGCTGTAACGTGATAATTTTGTATGATTTAATTCTAATATATTATTTATCATGCGTTTGTTTATATTGGTAGATATCTCACCCTTTCTGAATGATGTTTCCCTACCATGGGAAATGGACAGGTACTCAAGTGTAGCTGTGGATGCAAAGTATCTTTAGGAAGTTTTAGTTGATGTTATTCGAGTTGGTGTCTTGCTCTGATACGTAGCACTCGGGGGGACAAAACGATTGTTTTAATTATTATTTCTTTTGCTGAATTTTTATATTGTTTTGGTTTAAATTGTAACTTAAAGTTACCGTGCAAAGATGCTATGACTTGATTTGAATATTTATGAAGTTTGTTGATTCCGCTGCGAGTTAATTATTAAATTTGAACAAGTGATTTTTAGTAATGATCTGATTATCGTTTTAAATTCCTGTGCTATGTGTCTATATGAAGACAAATAAGCCGTAATCGTTTTTGAATGACGAATATGTGATACCTCAAATGAACATGTTTGGAATTTATACTTCTGATTTTTATTATAATTACCGGGTAGATTTGGGGTGTTACAGACTGCATTGCTTCCAAGCAACAGTCACGATTTTCTTCTGCTCCAAATTGCCACTCCATACAGCATTTCAATGCACCACCATGCTTTGAATCACTGACTTTACCAGCTGAAGCCTACTAGCCATGGAAAGAAGACTAGCTTTCCAACCTGCCAATCTTATCTTTATTTTGTCTGCAACAAACAAGAAATGCACAGGCTTAGGTCTACCAACAAATATAAGGGCACCAAGATACACAAAAGGAGGGTTGGCCATAGTAAACCCAATTAAATCAGCTAAAGTCTTAAATCTCTCTAAAGACATGCCACCAGCATAGATGAGAGACTTGGTATTGTTACCAAATTGGCCAGAGCAGTTAGCATACTCCTTCAGCAAATTTGCAATGGAATTTAGGGATTTATGATCCCCTCTACAAAATATCATTATATCATCAGCATATAAAGTGTGTGAGGGAACAAAAACAGTCCTGGAGGCTTTTGTAAGATTGATTTGATTGGTATTCACAAGGTGAGATATGCCTCTGCTCATAACCACTTCAGCCAGGCAGAAAAGTAATGGGGACAGAGGGTCCACTTGTCTAACACCATTAATACACTTAAAGTATCCAGTCTACTTTCCATTAAATCCAATTGAAATATTAGCAGAGTGTAAAAGAGTATCAATCCACCTACAAAATCTACTACAAAAACCAAATCTTTCAAGGGTGTTAAGAATGAATTTCCAACTAAGAGTGTCAAAGGCTTTGGATATGTCTATTTTCAATGCAACATTGCCACTATAGCATTTGTTATTCAGAATGTTAATGGCCTCAAAGGTGAGGCAGATGCTATCCTTAATATCCCTACCAATGACAAAACCATTTTGTTCCTTAGAGATCAAGGTAGGTAATATAGAGGCAAGCCTGTCATCCATGATCTTAGATATGAATTTAAATTTAAAGTTAGCAAGAGCAATAGGCCTATAATGGTTAATAGAGTTAGGTTCATTAGTTTTAGGTATAAGAATTATAGTGTTAGCATTATAGTTAGGAAGGATCCAATCTTGCAGGAAAAACTGAGTGACAGCACCAATGACATCACTTTGAATTATATGCCAATACTTTTGGAAAAACAAAGGACCAAACCCATCTGGCCGAGGAGAAGAACCATATTTAAGGCTCATGACTGCATGATGGATCTCCTCTGCACTAGGAGTTATAGTAAGCATTGCATTTGTATTATCATTCACCAGGCAAGGGATAACTCTTTGTATCAGACCTGTGTCTTGTAGCAAAACATCTTGATTGAACAAGTTAGAAAAGTGGTTAACAAGATGAGATTCAATAATATTCTGATCAGTTGTAACAGTGTCATTAACATTAAGAGAAGCTATTAAACTATTCTTCCTTCTAATCTTGGCATATGTGTGGAAGAATTTATTACTCCTATCTCCCTCACAATGCCACTTAATATTAGCTTTTTCTTTCCAAAATTCTTCTTCAAGAATGAGAGCTTTCTCAAGTTCATGCTGAGCCCCAGCTTCAGCAACTTGTAGACTTATCCTGACAAACCTATGATTTTCTGAATATCTATTAGAACAGTCTCAGCCTTCAAAACTTTGTCTTTCACATCAACAGTATTCTTGTTCCACTCCCTTAACTTAACCTTCAATAGTCTAAGCTTTTTTTCCAAGATATACATTGGACAGCCATGGACCTTAGTATTCCAAACATCTTGAATGACTTTCTCACATTCCTCATTCAAACTCCACATTTTAAGAAACTTGAACTGAGACTTAAAACTGATCTTATCAAAATCACAAGTGTACAAAAGAGGATAATGGTAAGACCTAACCTTGGATAAAGTATGACAAACAATAGTGTTGCAAGCATCTAACATTTCTAAATTACAAACGACCCCATCTAACCTTTTCTCGGTCAGGTGTCTACCCTTTCTACCAATACACCATGTAAAAAAATTTCCTACAGTGGGCAAGTGAATAAGATGGTTTGTATCATACCATTGAAAGAACTCTCTCATAGGAATATTATTAGGATTATGCATCCCTCTATATTCATCAGCACTTATGATTGCATTAAAATCACCAATAAAGGACCAAGGGTTTTTAGTATTAGATATTAAATTAGTTAGGTTATTCGAAAGATTCCTTCTAATAGTGTAACAGGTAGAAGCATATATCACAGAATAGCAAAAAACCTGGTTGTTAAGCTCCACAAAAAATGAACACATGTTGATCATCCACAAACAGCAATTTAGGGTTTAGGTATGACTTACAGAAGCACCAGAGATTTGGTAACAGACCTTCCCTTTTGTTGAAAGCAAAAGGCTTTAGATCAAACCTCAGCATCCATCTTTGGGGAAAATTGCAGAAGTCCATCCAAGGTTCAGCTGCAAACACAAACTCATGGGAGTTATTTTGAATAAGATTCTTTAGAGCCAGTCTCAAAGAGCTATTGGCAATACCCATAATGTTTCAATAGAGGCACTTCATAATGTAAGAATTTTAGGACCAGTGATTAGCCTGGTATTAGTTGAAGTGTTCATCTTTTTGTTTCTCCTTTTTCTGCTAGTAACCATCTGAAAATCTCTTTGTTGGAACAAGTCCACCCCTGGAGCATCAGCATCAGCCATGTTATTCCATGATTCTTTCAAAAAGTCTGTGACTTGTTCTTTATATCTTTCATCCAATTGAGTTTCAGGCACAAAATTTCCTAATTGTGTGGTGTCCACATACTCACTTTCGGACGATCCATCGGGCCTCTGCGAGTTGTCGGAAGAGGTGATTTCCAAAATAGCATCATTCACCACATTAGTGTTAACATTATCATTCCCTTTGGGAGTATTTTCAGCATTGTCCGCAAGAATAGCTTGCTCTTGAACAGCTCCATCCACCTCATTCTCCTTGCTAGGTTGATTTTCTGTATTAGCTTTAGAAGTCTCACCAACTATGAATTTCCTTCCCGTAGGAACATACATATTGTTATCATGTTTTTAGATTGGAATTCTACCTTTGCAACCTGCTTGTTCTTTCCTTTTACAATTATTTATGGAGTGGCTAATGGAGTTACAATATTTGCAAAATTCTGGTATTTTTTCATACTCTATGTCAACAAAGAAGGCAAATCCTACCCTTTCAACTAACATTTTGTAGCTGAGATCTTTTGTGAGATCTAAGTCAACCAATATGCAAACAAAGTGCCCAAACGGCCTTTCAAATGCTGACTTATTTGAGGCAGAATCTATACAAATCGGTGTACCTATGCTGCTTGCAATTGCAAAAAGGATTCAAGGTCTCCAGTATTCCTGCGAGAGCCCATGAATCCTAATCCAAACCTGGGCAGAGGTTTGCTTCATATGGAATAAAGTCCTTAGTCCACGGGAACAGTTTTAAAATACCGTTGGGGAGAGTCCAAGCATTAACTGACCTGAGTACTCTTTGAACATCTTCAAGGGAGGAGAAGGCAAAATCGAAGAATCCTTTCCCTAGTGAAGTCACACCCCACTTACCAATAGAAGGCCATAGCTCCATAAGCTTACTTTTCAGGTTCACAACCGTGAGTGGTTGAGCACCTTTGGACCAAACAACCCGACCATGCAAATGATGCTTACAGGCTTCAACTCTAAGGGCATATTCCTCCTCCAGAATCGTGATGGCAATTTTATCTCCTTTCAGACAATGGGTAGGTAATTGGATTAGCGGAATGTCACAGACATTATTGGAGACCACTGCAGCAAATGACTTAGTCTGTACCGGCTTTGTTGCCTTGTGAAGCTCGTTGGTGGTGTTTGACTTACCACTGCTTGAGTGAGTTTCTGGGAAAAGGAGAGAGACATCCATGAAGAACAACAGAGACTTGGGAAGGAGTAAAGGGGAAAGGGGGAAGAAGGAGGTGTCTAAAGAGAGAGGGAGGAAGGAGAAAAGCAAAAGTGTTTGACGGCCAGGAACTAGCCATTATCGGTGAGGGACATTAGATTTTCAAATAGTCTGTTGTAGAAAGCTGTTCTAATTGAGAGGAAAAGATTCTCCTTCTTTCTTTTGACATCTAAAATGAGGTAAGAAAAGCTTGTTTAGAAATAGGTCGTCTTTAACATCCTCACAATTTTGTTTACCTTTGGTTTGTTCAAGATAAACAAAGACGTCGATTTTGCAAAAACTTCAATTATAAGTAAAATATGTGGTTAATATAATATATTTTTGTGGCTAATGCAGTCATAAAATTGGTTAATGACAAAATTTATATTCGTGTTACAAAAATAATTTTAAAAAATATCTTTAATAAATATTTTTTTAATTAAAATAATATTGAAAAAATAATATTCACTATATAAAAACAGCAAATCGTATTAATGTAAGTATTGATGTCAAAAAAAATGTCAAGATAACATTGCTGATATTTTATTTATACATAATAAAATACGTAATACTTATCACTCATACATAAAAAAAAGTGTGAAGCAAATATTGTTTTCTTCTACTAATATAAAAAACGCAACATAAATATTTGTAATAGATACATAAGCTAACCCGAGACAAATATTTGAATTACAAAAATAAATTCCGTGCAAGCACGGGTATTTGCCTATTTTTTTTATAAAATAATTAGTTATATATATGCTACCATTATTTCTCACGAATTAATTAGAAAAACTTTATATTTTTTAATATTTTAAAACAACTTCATACACATGATTTTAGGGACTGCCCTTATATGGGAAATTGAATGGAACGTCCAATAAAATTGTGGAAACTCTTTTCTATTTGTGAAATATATAAAATAACATGCGCCTCCGCTTGCTATTTATGTTTAAAATCGAATTTGTGATATTTATACGGTTTGGAATCGTACTGGTGTTGTTGCTCTACTTTTTCAATTAGGATTACTCATCATAATAATTGCGTTTCTGTTACGAGTATAGTAGTAAAAGACATATTTTAATAAAAATCAATGCTTATATAAGAAATTTTAAGTATAGTCATAAAAGACATATTAACATCTTCATAGCAATGATAAAAAGAATGTGTTAAAGTTTTTAAATAAAATAATAATGTTAAGTAAATATTATAAATTAAAAATAATGGCGATTAAAAAAATATGAAAAATAATGGCTAGCTAGTGGATGATTATTTATTAAAGTTAGTGGGAGAAAGGTTGATTTTTAATTATAAATAATTAATAATAATAATAATAAATAAATGTTGATAAATGAAACTACTCAATTAAATATAATTTTAGCTCCAAAATTTACTTTAATTTTAATTTTAGCCCCAAAATATTTTTCTAAAAAGCATGAAGTTGGGTGGTTCATTATCAGGTTAGTTAATTTTTGTATAACTTTAAAATGAAAGTAAGAACAATTATAATATATATGACTACAATTTTTTTTATTTTATAAAATGAAAGGAATATCAATATATTTAAAAAAGTATTTATCATTGATTAATATAAAAATTTAAGGAACACATTTTTTCCTTTGATACTGTTAAACAAAATAATATATTGAATAAACATTTATGATCGATATACCAAAATAATATATTGAATAAACATTTATGATCGATATACCAAAATATCAGAGACAAATATTTATTACTCATACATTAAAAATTTTGACAAATATTTTTTACAAATAAATATTTTTAAAAAATATGAAACACATATTTATCATTAATACATAAAAAAAATATAGAATAAATATCATAAATTAATATACAAAAAGGACAAATTATTTTTCATCCATAAATATATAAAAATTAAGCCACAAATATTTGTCTAGAATGCATAAAAAAACATGCAACAGACAAAATGTTTTTAATAAGCATAAAAAATTGGACAAATGTTTGTCATTCATAAATAAAAAATAATAATAAACGTATTCAAAACCAAACTCGGATAAAATCTAGTTTTTACAAGTGATTTTATTGAGAAGGATTAAATTTATTTTTAGTCTCTACAAAATTATTAAATTTGATTTTTGGTCTTTATAAAAAAAGTTATGTTTTAGTCCTTATAAAATTATTTATCCATACAGTTTTAATCTCGGTAAAAAGACTAAAACGTCATGCAAAAAATAATTTTATATAAACTAAAATATGAGACTTTTTATAAGGACTAAAAGTTAAATTTAAGATATATATAGGAATAAAAAATATATTTAACCCTATTTAGAATAAATCAATGATATTTGTTTTTTGAGTATAGTAAAAATGAAAAGAAATAATTGGAGCAAAGAAAAGTGAGGACAATACAAATGTTTGTCACTCAGAGTTATTACTTTAAATTAATTTTTCAATAATGTTGCAATAAAAATAAAAATAAAGTTATAATACACTAACTCTATATAATGTTTCACACTTCAATTTTGTTGTTATTCTTTAGAAAATAAATATGAAAAAAGTCATTTAAACGTATAATTTATACACACAACCACTATTTCTCAGAAATTATTTCAATAAATTGTGCTTTTTAATTTTTTTTAACAAAATGTAAATAGTTACAATAACTTAGTTATAATATATGTTTAAGACTAAACACTAAACAAATATTTATAACTTAATAAATTATTAAAATAAGTTTTTTTTTTAATGTCATCAACATAAAAAAGAGAGTAATTATATCACACTAACTATAACTATAGAATCTTTTATAACGTAGAATTCATACTTTTTTACAACACTTTTTTTCACTACCTTATTGTGTAAGAAGTGGTTGAAACATACAATTTATACAATATTACACATTTTTTCGTAGTTTTTAATTGATTCAGACTTTCTTTGCCTTATTTTACTTGAAGTTGTTGGAACATACAATTTATGCATATGACACATGATTTACCACTAATTAATTTTTTTTATAAAGTGTAAATCAAACTTGAGACATTTGTGTAACTTATAAACTTAATATAACATTAATATGTTTTAGCAAAATATATGTCATTTATTAATAGAAAAAATACAAAACAAGTCTTTTTCTTTTGATAATCATTAAAAAAAAAATCGAATAAATATTTCTAATCGATATACCAAAAATCAAGATATAAATATTCACTGATACTTAAAAATTTGTTACTAACATACATTAACAAAAAAACAAGAGACATATTTACTATTGATACATAAAAAAATATGGGAGAAGTATATGTCATTGATCAAAATAGAAAAACACGGACAAAATATTTCTCATAGATAAACATAAAAAAATATGATACGATTTTTTGTCATGAATACATAAAAAAAACTTGGGGCAGACGTTTGTCTTTGTATTGTCCCGGCTTGGAATATTATTTGAACCTCGTTTATTTACCAATTGAAAGAATTATGGGACCAAGGGTAAAAAGGTCATTTTACCATCAAGTATATTTTGGTTATTCTTAAGGCTTCACATGGTGTCCCAAGTAAAATAAAGTGCGTTTGAGTCTAAAGAAATAATCAAGTTAATAATCTAAGGTTGGAGACTACAAGCATAGGTGGAAAATGCCCAAGATCAACTAGAAGGGCATAGTTAAGATTTCCTCATAAGTGAAGAGTGTTATTGTCATCGGATAAGCAAGGCTTATACAATGGTAGCTTGGGAGAAAATCAAAATTCTCATTTCACTTTCCACTTGGGAGGTCACGATTGAAAAATAAGAGATTGGAAAAAATTGTCCATTCACCATCACCTTCCATTCTAAAAAAGGTAAGTCTTTTTTTTCTCCTATCTTCTCAATAGTTTAGCAACATCTTTTTCAATCATATTTTCCATATGTTGTTGAAAGAGATGAGAAGTCATTAGGTTGAGAATTGAAACTCTGGTATCAGATATGTGATGTCGAATGAGATGTCATGATACAAATATTTGTTGATAAAATTTATGGAACAAGATGGCAGCAGTAACTAAAAAAACTGAGTGTTACATATCAGAGCATGACCCGACTCGACATAAGCAACGAAGAATTAAAATCTTTCAAGCTACTCCGAAAGCGCACTAATCTTTCAAACCTGCACGTTACCAACATAGGGGTAGCATTAAAACAGAAGAGAAGAGATATCAAACCATATAATTGGGTTTATGATAAATAATATAATAGATCAGATTATATAAAATCACCGCTTCACAGCATCAACATCACAAATTCACTTCACATCATTATATTCAACAAGCAATTCAAGTCACAATTCAAGTCTCAGCACGTTGCATAAATTTATACACATGCAATATAGAATGAGACACTAATAATGCATATGCATGTGGTACCCAGGGCTTCAACCCCCATCGCTAATTGCCAACTAATAGAGGCATCCAACAAGGCATAAGCCTTCATCACAGGTTGCCAATCCAGGCCGTCACAAAATATGCAAATGTATGTGACTCGATGAATGCAACATCACATACTCAACAACAACAAAACCTGTCACGAGGCATACGCATATCTCATTGTTATTACCAATAAATAGAGGTAATTCATCATTGCAATAATTCCTGCACCTTCGCATCATCAACAAAATAATAGCATTTCATCATCAATTATATATCGCAAAGAAAATAACAGCATTATAAAATATTATCAAAACAGTCCCTTAAATCGCTATGTATTAGTCTCTTATTTTATCAACTACTCTTCTACGGTAAATTTACACACATACGACAACTTATACAATTCACCGATGCGACGGAAATATTCGTAACTCGTTCGGTATAATTATTTAGATAGTTCGACTATATCCCGCTAATTAATTTCCTGCTAATTTACTATTATTTTGCTGCTTTGTATTGCTACTATCAATCCAAAATTTCTCTGTAATCTACTTACTGTTTTTCACAAAAAATGCTGCATTAATCTTCTGCTAATTCAGTTCCTACTGTTACATGCAGTTAATATCTCTCTACTATGGTTAATCCCCTGTTACTATTTCCAAAGTATCCCATTAAGTAGCTTTGATTTTTTTCGCTAGTTATTTGTGCATTCATCACTAATTATCACTATAATTAATCTAAGGAATGATCTCTACTACTAATCATTGCATGTAAATAAATTAATATTAATACTACATATTCAACTAATCAGCCTTGTTTCCTGTTTCCATCAACATGTGATATCCCTATAGTTTCATTTAGGAAATGATTATCTTTATTGCCACCACAAAGTACATGAATTAATTAAGTATTATAATTAATTAGAAATGAATTATCCTAGCTACATGCTACATGGTATAGGATATATTGAATAATTAACTAATAGTTTAATTCTGTGAGAGGCAATTACTAGAGGCAATCACGCTTGCCTCTTTAGCAGCAAGAGGTGTAACATCCCAAAATTTCTAATTTAATTAGTTTAATTTAATTTTAAATTAATTAATTTGAATTAGCATTTTATTGGAATTACGTGGAAAGAAATATAAAATGTTAAGTTGTTGGGCCTTATGGTGGGATTAGTAATATGGGGGTGTAAGTGTGAGGGAGCCCATTTCTAATTTTATGTTTTCATAAAATAAGGAAAAACAAGAGGAGAAAGAGTTAGAACGTGAAAAACAAGAAGTTGTGAGAAGAGGAGCTGAAGAACGTGAAAGAGAACCAAAGAGGAAGAAGACCCATCCAAGGATTTGGCTAAGGTAAGGGGGGACTTGTCTGATTATCATTTATTATCGGGTTAGGGGTTAATAATATTGAATAGATGTAGGATTCGGGTCAATTGAGTCATATGATAGGTTTAGGGATTGAATCTAATTGTATGATAATTGATCTTGTGTATGAAATCTATGATGTTGTGTGATCATGGCTTTGTTTGATGTGTAATTGATGTGTTGTGATGTGTATTTCGTGGTATGTGTGCATTTCATTTCCTATTATTCGAGTTGGTGTGATTTGAATGAGTTTGGAATGGTTGGAATGCTGTTTTCTGCAGAATTTGGGGTTGCAGGTACGCAGTAACCGGTTACTGGGAGCAGGGTAACCGATTACTGCAGTGAAAAAGGGAAAATGTGCTTTCTAGGAGTCGGTAATCGATTACTGAAAACAGGGTAACCGATTACCCATACAAAAAACAGGGGGATGTGTTTCGTGAGTCAGGGTAACCGGTTACTGGCCTTTGGGTAACCGATTACCACTGAAGGTTTTTGAAAAATGCAGAATTTTGTAAAACGCAAAACTTTTGAACCGTTGGTCCGTTTCGTGTGCCGTTTTGAGCTAAACGAACCTTATTAAATAATCTATGTGATGATTAATGATGTGATTGTGATTGAATGATGCATATATATATATATAAACATGCTTGATGATGATGATGATTATGATGAAATGAGTATTTGATGATGTTACTCATTAGACTTGACGATGGTATAAGTATGTTCATGTATGTTTGCATTCATTCATGTTCATTGATGATACTGTATCCATAAGGGTGTGTTGGATCAGTGAAGGGCATGATTCCCATTGTGTGGAATCTGTGCCGGCAGGGCCGTATCTTGATGATGTTGGATCGGTCATGGGTTATTCCCATTTGATGATGTTGGTACCACATGCATAGTGTCAGTTGCATTCATATGCATGACTTTTATAACATGATTGGATGTATTCCAGTGTTATAAATATTGATGATGTTTGGTTGACTGTTTTGTGATGATGAAACTTGTCTGAATGTCTGTTTATGAAACAATTGGGTGAACTATACAGCTATGATGTGTTATTGCCTTATAGCCTTATAACATTTGTTAATTATGATGAAGACTCACCCTTACATGTTGTCATTTTCAGATTAAGGATAGCGGCTATTCGACTCGGTGAGGATTAGCTCATGAGTCAGTTGTTTGGTTAGCGTCAGGTGTCATGCTCTGATAGTTGTAACACTGGGGACACGATGTTTAGAGTTTAAGTTTTGATAACTCTAGTTATGTTTTGATGTTGAAGGATTAGTTTGAAAATGTTAAACTTAATCTGTTGAATTATTTCCGCTGTGTTGACATGAATTGTTTTTAATTAATGAGAATTGCCTCAGTGAATGCATGACATGACTGAATTATGTTTTAAATTATTTCGAATTGTTGCACCCTTATTTCATGTACTATGAATAAATTTATTTAAATTGTCGCGGGGTTTAGGAGGGTGTTACAATAGTGGTATCAGAGCATAGTCGGTCGTTGTGACCAGAGTCTTAGTGTCAGTCTTTCCTGTGTATACGACTCGTACTAACTGACTTGTCGATACTTTTGTTCTGATTAAATTGTTTGTGATTTAAGCTGAACAATGGCTGGAAGAGGAGGAAGAAACGATGATGCTATCGCTGAGGCTCTGGGCATGATTGCTGGTGTGCTGGGAGGAAATGCTGGAGGGGCAGGGATCATTGCGGACAGGCAACTGGGGAATTTTCAGAGGAACAATCCTTCGTTGTTCAAAGGTACGCATGATCCTGAAGGTGCTCAGAAGTGGCTGAAAGAGATCGAACGGATTTTCAGAGTCATTGATTGTGCTGGAAATCTGAAGGTGAGGTATGGTACGCATATGTTATTCGAAGAAGCTGATGACTGGTGGATGGCGACCAGAGCTGAACTGGAGGCTAATAATGTGGGTATTTCTTGGCCTGTGTTCAAGAGAGAGTTTTTGAGAAGGTACTTTCCTGAGGACGTGCAAGGCCGAAAGGAAATTGAATTTCTGGAGTTGGTTCAAGGTAATATGACAGTGCCAGAATACGCTTCGAAGTTCGTTGAGTTAGCGAAGTACTACGTTCACTACAACAACGATGAAGCTAGTGAATTCTCAAAGTGCATCAAATTTGAGAACGGTCTCCGTGATGAGATTAAGCAGGGAATCAGGTACCCGAGAATTCGGAGATTTGTTGATTTGGTAGATTATAGCAGGATCTTTGAAGAAGATAACCTTAAGCTGAAGTCATCTCACTCTCGCGAGTTAGTTGACAGGAAGGGTAAGAAGCCTATGGAAAAAGGAAAACCGTATGGTAGAGGTAATCCAAAGACTGGTGGTTGGAAGAGGCCTAGTGGGGGAGACTCCAGTGCTTTTGTCAGGTGCTATACCTGTGGTGAGGTCGGGCACCGTAGGAATGAGTGCAAGCTGAACTAGAAGAAGTGCTTCAAGTGTGAAGAGGTGGGTCATGTTGCCACTGATTGTAAGAATAAGACTGTGACTTGTTACAATTGTGGTGAAGAAGGCCACATTAGCCCACAGTGTCGTAAACCGAAGAAGAATCAAGCTGGAGGAAAAGTTTTTGCCTTGTCTGGGACAGAGACTACTCCAGAGGATAGACTAATTAAAGGTACGTGTTTCATTCATGGCACACCTTTAGTTGGAATTATAGATACTGGAGCAACTCATTCTTTTATTTCCTTGGATTGCGCTAAAAGGTTGAATTTAGAAATATCTGAAATAAATGGAAGCATGGTTATTGACACTCCTGCATCGGGTTCAGTAACTACTTCATCTGCTTGTTTGAATTGTCCTGTTGATGTTTTTGGTAGAGAATTTGGAATGGACTTAGTGTGTCTTCCATTGAAACAACTCGATGTCATCTTGGGAATGAACTGGTTGGAATTCAACCGTGTTCATATTAACTGCTTTACGAAGACGGTAATCTTTCCCGAAGCTGTTAATGCTGATGATCTAGACATGACGGCTAGACAAGTGAAAGAAGCCATTACGGACGGTGCGACAGTGTTCATGTTGTTCGCAATGATGGACCTGAAAGATAAGGTAGTGCGTACTGAATTACCAGTAGTATGTGAATTTCCGGAAGTTTTCCCTGAAGATGTGAATGACTTACCACCGGAAAGAGAAGTAGAGTTTACTATTGAATTGATTCTGGGAACTAGTCCAGTGTCGATGACACCATATCATATGTCACCATCAGAGTTGGCCGAATTGAAGAAGCAATTAGAGGAGTTGCTTGAGAAGAAATTCATTCGTCCGAGTGTCTCTCCGTGGGGTGCACCGGTATTATTGGTAAAGAAGAAAGAGGGTTCTATGAGGCTATGTGTAGATTACCGACAATTAAACAAAGTTACTATCAAGAATCGGTATTCATTGCCGAGGATTGATGACTTGATGGATCAGCTGGTTGGAGCTTGCGTATTTAGTAAAATCGATCTGAGGTCTGGATATCACCAAATTCGAGTGAAGGAAGATGACATTCAGAAGACGGCGTTTAGAACAAGGTATGGGCATTACGAATATTCGGTGATGCCATTTGGAGTTACGAATGCACCTGGTGTTTTTATGGAGTATATGAATAGGATTTTCCATCCTTATCTTGATAAATTTGTGGTAGTATTTATAGACGATATTTTGATATACTCCAAGAACGAAGAAGAGCATGCGGAGCACCTCAGAACTGTGTTAGAATTATTGAAGGAGAAGAAACTTTTCGCAAAATTGTCAAAGTGTGAATTTTGGTTGAATGAGGTTAGTTTTCTTGGACATGTGATTTCTAAGAATGGTATTGCTGTTGATCCTACGAAGATAGAAGCTGTATCTCAGTGGGAAGCTCCGAAATCAGTGTCGGAAATTCGTAGTTTTCTTGGTCTTGCAGGTTACTACAGAAAGTTTATAGAAGGCTTTTCAAAGTTAGCGTTGCCGTTAACTAAATTTACCAGGAAGGGTCAGACCTTTATTTGGGATGCAAAATGCGAAGAGGGATTCCAAGAGTTGAAGAAGAGACTGACGAGTGCTCCTATCTTAATTTTGCCGAATCCGGCAGAATCCTTTGTTGTTTATTGCGATGCTTCGCTAATGGGTTTAGGTGGTGTACTGCTACAGAATCAACAAGTGGTCGCATATGCTTCGAGACAACTCAAAATGCATGAAAGGAATTATCCGACTCATGATTTAGAGCTGGCAGCTGTGGTTTTTGTCTTAAAGTTGTGGCGACATTATTTGTACGGTTCGAGGTTCGAGGTGTTCAGTGACCACAAGAGTCTGAAGTATCTCTTTGACCAGAAAGAGCTGAATATGAGACAGAGGAGGTGGTTAGAATTCTTGAAGGACTATGACTTTGGTTTGAATTACTATCCTGGTAAGGCAAACGTAGTTGCTGATGCATTGAGCAGGAAAACTTTGCATATGTCTATGCTAATGGTTAGAGAATTGGATTTAATTGAACAATTCCGAGATTTGAGTTTGGTATGCGAAGGTACTACTACTAGTATTAAATTGGGTATGCTGAAGCTGACCAGTGGTATTCTTGAAGAGATCAGAGAGGGTCAGAAAGCTGATGTTGAGTTAATCGATAAGTTGACTTTGATTAATCAAGGTAAAGGGGGTGAATTCAGAGTTGACGAGAATGGTATACTGAGGTTTGGAGACAGAGTTTGTGTTCCTGATCTTGCTGAACTCCGGAAGAGTATTCTAGAAGAAGGACACCGTAGTGGATTACGTATTCACCCTGGTGCTACCAAGATGTATCATGATTTGAAAAAGCTGTTTTGGTGGCCTGGAATGAAGAAGGAAATTTCTGAATTTGTATTCTCTTGTTTGACGTGTCAGAAGTCAAAGGTTGAACATCAGAAGCCATATGGATTCATGCAACCGATGTTTATTCCTGAGTGGAAGTGGGATAGCATATCAATGGATTTTGTTTCTAGGTTGCCGAGGACCGTTAAGAATTGTGAAGCCATCTGGGTTGTTGTGGACAGGTTGACGAAGTCTGCATATTTCATACCAGTGAGGATGGATTATCCGATGGAAAAGCTGGCTCAATTGTATATTGAGGAGATAGTTAGTCTACATGGTATTCCTTTGAGTATCGTGTCAGACAGAGATCCGAGATTTACGTCGAAGTTCTGGGAAGGTTTGCAGAAGGCTTTGGGTACTAAGCTGAGATTGAGTTCTGCTTATCATCCGCAGACAGATGGACAGACCGAGAGGACGATTCAGTTGTTAGAAGATTTGTTACGTGCTTGTGTGCTAGAAAAAGGAGGTACTTGGGACAGTTATCTGCCTTTGATTGAGTTTACCTACAACAACAATTTTCATTCGAGTATCGATATGGCTCCGTTTGAAGCTTTGTATGGTCGGAGGTGTAGGACGCATTTATGTTGGTATGAATCCGGTGAGAGTGTTGTGATTGGACCAGAAATTGTACAACAAACTACGGAGAAGATTAAGATGATTAAAGAGAAGATGAAAGCGTCTCAGAGTCGTCAGAAGAGTTATCATGACAAGAAGAGGAAAACACTTGAGTTTCAAGAGGGAGACCATGTGTTTTTGAGAGTTACTCCTATGACAGGAATTGGTCGGGCATTGAAGTCGAAGAAGTTGACTCCGCGTTTTATTGGACCATTCCAAGTTTCCGAAAAAGTGGGAGAAGTAGCTTATCGTATTGCTTTGCCACCGATGCTTGCAAACTTGCATGACGTATTTCAGGTATCGCAGTTGAGGAAGTACGTTGCGGATCCATCCCATGTGATTCATGTAGATGATGTACAGGTGAAAGATAACTTGACCGTTGAAACTTTACCTGTGAGGATTGAAGACCGGAAGCTGAAACAGTTGCGTGGCAAGGAAATAGCTTTAGTCAGAGTAGCTTGGGGAGGACCGACTGAGGGGAATGTCACTTGGGAGTTGGAAAGCCAGATGAAAGATTCCTATCCGGAACTCTTTGCTTGAGGTATGTTTTCGAGGACGAAAACTCTTTTAGTGGGGGAGAGTTGTAACATCCCAAAATTTCTAATTTAATTAGTTTAATTTAATTTTAAATTAATTAATTTGAATTAGCATTTTATTGGAATTATGTGGAAAGAAATATAAAATGTTAAGTTGTTGGGCCTTATGGTGGGATTAGTAATATGGGGGTGTAAGTGTGAGGGAGCCCATTTCTAATTTTATGTTTTCATAAAATAAGGAAAAACAAGAGGAGAAAGAGTAAGAACGTGAAAAACAAGAAGTTGTGAGAAGAGGAGCTGAAGAACGTGAAAGAGAACCAAAGAGGAAGAAGACCCATCCAAGGATTTGGCTAAGGTAAGGGGGACTTGTCTGATTATCATCTATTATCGGGTTAGGGGTTAATAATATTGAATAGATGTAGGATTCGGGTCAATTGAGTCATATGATAGGTTTAGGGATTGAATCTAATTGTATGATAATTGATCTTGTGTATGAAATCTATGATGTTGTGTGATCATGGCTTTGTTTGATGTGTAATTGATGTGTTGTGATGTGTATTTCGCGGTATGTGTGCATTTCATTTCCTATTATTCGAGTTGGTGTGATTTGAATGAGTTTGGAATGGTTGGAATGTTGTTTTCTGTAGAATTTGGGGTTGCAGGTACGCAGTAACCGGTTACTGGGAGCAGGGTAACCGATTACTGCAGTGAAAAAGGGAAAATGTGCTTTCTGGGAGTCGGTAATCGATTACTGAAAACAGGGTAACCGATTACCCATACAAAAAACAGGGGGATGTGTTTCGTGAGTCAGGGTAACCGGTTACTGGCCTTTGGGTAACCGATTACCACTGAAGGTTTTTGAAAAATGCAGAATTTTGTAAAATGCATAACTTTTGAATCGTTGGTCCGTTTCGTGTGCCGTTTTGAGCTAAACGAACCTTATTAAATAATCTATGTGATGATTAATGATGTGATTGTGATTGAATGATGCATATATATATAAACATGCTTGATGATGATGATGATTATGATGAAATGAGTATTTGATGATGTTACTCATTAGACTTGACGATGGTATAAGTATGTTCATGTATGTTTGCATTCATTCATGTTCATTGATGATACTGTATCCATAAGGGTGTGTTGGATCAGTGAAGGGCATGATTCCCATTGTGTGGAATCTGTGCCGGCAGGGCCGTATCTTGATGATGTTGGATCGGTCATGGGTTATTCCCATTTGATGATGTTGGTACCACATGCATAGTGTCAGTTGCATTCATATGCATGACTTTTATAACATGATTGGATGTATTCCAGTGTTATAAATATTGATGATGTTTGGTTGACTGTTTTGTGATGATGAAACTTGTCTGAATGTCTGTTTATGAAACAATTGGGTGAACTATACAGCTATGATGTGTTATTGCCTTATAGCCTTATAACATTTGTTAATTATGATGAAGACTCACCCTTACATGTTGTCATTTTCAGATTAAGGATAGCGGCTATTCGACTCGGTGAGGATTAGCTCATGAGTCAGTTGTTTGGTTAGCGTCAGGTGTCATGCTCTGATAGTTGTAACATTGGGGACGCGATGTTTAGAGTTTAAGTTTTGATAACTCTAGTTATGTTTTGATTTTGAAGGATTAGTTTGAAAATGTTAAACTTAATCTGTTGAATTATTTCCGCTGTGTTGACATGAATTGTTTTTAATTAATGAGAATTGCCTCAGTGAATGCATGACATGACTGGATGATGTTTTAAATTATTTCGAATTGTGGCACCCTTATTTCATGTACTCTGATTAAATTTATTTAAATTGCCGCGGGGTTTAGGAGGGTGTTACAAGAGGCAACCGCCTCCTTCCCCCATCCCATGAGGCTAGCACCTCTCTCTATTTAACATGATGAGAGGAAGGCGCCTCTCATCTTTTTTTCTTTTTCTTCTACTTACAGCAATATGTTAAATTTTAGTTCTCCCTCGATCATCTACCAAACCAACATAACACCATCACAACAACATAAAATTATACCCATTCTACATAGAACAATATTTCAATGACAATTAATCAACAATAACTAAATTTCAGTATCAACCATGATCAACCAAACCCAAACAGAGCACTCACAACAGATTAAACACAAACGGAACAATCACAATAGATCAAACACAAACATAAGCAATTTCATAAATCCAATCCCGTATATGATTTATCATATACCCTATTATAGAGTCAGAACCTCACCCTTACCTTGGATTGGAGACCACTCTATAACTTTCCGATTGAATCCTAGCTTTTTTCCATGGCTTCCAACCATTTGCCTCTTCTCACTTGCAGCTTCTACGTACTCTTTTTTCTCTACTTGAGGTATCCATGATCGCTTAAGTTGTTGTTGAAATATCCAAAGGAATGAGAATGGTATTGACTAAAATTGTCAAGGTACTCAATCTCTTTTCCAAATCTCTTTTATCTTTGTGCTTAGTATTGTTAAAGCTTTACACCCCATTTATTTTTGAAAAATGGTTTTGTATTGTTAAAGCTTAACCTTTTAAAGTCAACTCTTGGTTTTGTATTGTTAAAGCTCAACCAACCCCTTTTTTAACCTTGGTACTAAGAGCAGCATTGTTCCCGGTGAAACTACTTTTAGACCATTGGGCCTTGTATTGTTAAAGCTTGGCTCTTTTTATTAAAAACATGTTAAGTATTGTTAAAGCTTAACATTTTAAAAACCCGTTGAGAATTGCTAAAGCTCAACACCCAAAAATATTTTAGCCACTTGGATCTTTTATTTTCCTTTTAAGAGGAACTACAAAAGCTCTAACTTCCCTATTGCACTTAAGGGGTATGTAGGCCTAAGATGCGATGTCTTATCGAGCTCACTTTTAAAACCTTCTTTTCTCATCCTCCCACTCTATTTAAACAAAAACCCATAAACACAAAATGTAACGACCGTTTTTCTTTAATTCCTTATTTATGTGAATTAATTGTAATCTATGTGTTAATTATATGCTTAATTGATTTTATGTTGTTTTATTTGGGAATTATTGGTATATAATATAAGATAGTAAGTGTGGTTGATAATTGGGCCTAAGTTGGTATTAGTAAGTGAGGGGTGTTAGTTAGAGCCCATTCGTAATTTAAGATAGTAATGGTTTAACTAAAACAAGGGTTTTAGAGGAAATAGAAATTAGAAGTTCATTTTGGGGTTTTTGGTGAAAGAAGAGAAGAGAGGAGAGAAAGAGGAGAATCTCAAGGTTGAAGATAGAGTTGACTTCAATCCAAAACCTAAGGTAAGGGTGGGATTCTTTCATGCTAAAGGGATGTATGATGATGTTTTGGGTGAGTTTTTGATTATATGTTGTTATCCATGATTGTGTATAAATTGAATAGAGATTGTTAGAGTTTATAATTGACTTCTATGAAATTGTGAATCTAAGCATGATTAAAGATGTTATGATGTTAGAAGACCCATAATAGGTGTTATAATTGTGTCTATAACATGTATTCTATTGTTATTCGTGATGCTTGGTGTTTTCCAACTTAATTGGGTTGAGTTTAGGGGTTTTTGGATGGGTTTCGTATGCTGTTTTCTGTGTTTGGGGTTTTCTGAAAATCGCCAGTTCGCGCCGCGAACCACTGTTGGCGCCGCGAACCTCTTGGCAGAAACTTGGGAAAAACTGGATCTGCTCAGTTTGCGCCGCGACCCCTTGTTGGCGCCGCGAACTGCTTGGCAGAAAGTTAGGGATTTTTGGATTCGCTCAGTTCGCGCCGCGAACCCTGTTTTGCAGAACCTTTCCAAACTTTGAAATGATGTAACTTTTGAACCGTAACTCCTTTTTAAGTGCCCTTTGAACCTATGTGAAGCTATAATTGAGACCTTTCTAACGAATATGATCTAAGAATGCTTGTAAATCTTTTTGAATCTTCCTTTAAATGAATTTGTTTGATGTCATGATTTGTGTGGTGAAGTGGTGTGTTGTTGTATGATGATGCAACGTAGGGACTTGATTGGGAAGTGGTGAATTACTATAAAAGCAATGATGTTTAGTCGGTATTTGTGATGTATTGTGAATGTCGTGTTTGTTTGGATGTTGCATTCATTGAGTCACAACCATTGCATAAAGTGACGGTGGCCTTAATGGTAAAAAGTGACGGTGGCCTTAATGGCAATTAGCGACGGTGTGCCCAATGGCAAATCTTGAGACATGGGAGTTTTACTCCAAATGGTACCACATGCATTTGCATAAGTCGAGTCACATGTGAATTGCATTCGAGTCTTATTTGATTATGATGCGGTGACTTGATGATGAGATGTTTGTTGCGATTGTGTGGAATCTCACTTACGAATTGTATATATTGTCATAGTTGAATTGATGACATTGTTGCCGTTTCTTAAGTTGATTATGTGATGTGAAATCGTTGTGTTGAGTATTGTGATGAGAAGTGGTGACCAATGTATGATCTTTTCTCTTACTTAGAATATTATCATACGTTTCTTTATAATGAATGATATCTCACCCCTTATGTTTGAATGTTACCCTCCGTTGGTAACGTGCAGGTAACGACGTGGAGTAGCCTTGTACCTTATAGCTCGAGACGGTGTGTCAATGCTCTGATACGTAGCACTCGGGGGGAATGTTACGGTACTTGCTTGTGTCTTGTTTTATGTTGATTATCTTTTCTTGAACTTTGATGTTATGTCTTGTGGACATGTTTTGGACCTATTGTGCCATGTTGATAAGAATATAAGACTTGGATATTGCATTGTTATTTGGATTCCGCTGCAGTATGATGAAGTTGTTTGGATTAAATGTTCAATGAATTATGAGTTTCCTCCGATATAAGTGTTATGTATCCATGTACTTTGAGCATGAATTTGTAGTTTTGTTAAGTCGAATATGTGATGCCTCAAATTTGTTGCTTGTTTCGATGTTTTATACTCTGTTTGCTCTTATTAATTGAGGGGTAGATTTGGGGTGTTACAATAGTGGTATCAGAGCAGGTCGGTCTTGTCCGACCATGTGTCGTGTCGTAGTGTGGTCTAACAATGTTGTATTGTTGTTTTGTGCTGATTGCTTTTATGTTGTAGTGAAGAGCTGAGATGGCGGGAAGGAATGATGCTGCAATAGTTGCTGCTTTGGAAGCAATGGCTCAAGATTTGGAGAACCAACCGAATGGTGGAGAGAGTGATGCTTCTCGGAGTTTGGCTACCTTCCAAAGAGAGAACCCTCCTGTGTTTAAGGGAACTTATGATCCTGATGGCGCTTTGACATGGCTTAAGGAGATTGAGAGGATTTTCCGTGTCATGGATTGCACTCCTGAACAGAAGGTTCGGTATGGGACTCATATGCTAGCAGTTGAGGCGGATGATTAGTGGCTAGAGACCCGTAGGAGATTGGAAGCGAGTGGTGAAGAGATCTCTTGGATTGTGTTTCGCATGGAGTTCTTAAGGAAGTACTTTCCTGAAGATGTCCGTGGCAAGAAGGAAATTGAATTCCTTGAGCTAATTCAAGGAAACAAATCTGTTATGGAGTATGCTGCTAAGTTTGGTGAATTGGCTAAGTTTTACCAATACTATGATGGGCCGAATGGTGAGTTTTCCAAGTGCATTAAGTTTGAGAATGGGTTGCGTCCGGAGATTAAGAAGGCAATTAGTTACCAGAAGATTCGCATCTTTGCTGATTTGGTTGATTGTTGTCGGATCTATGAAGAGGACAACAATGATCATTATCGTGTGATAAGTGAGAAGTGGGGAAAAGGTTATCAAGGTCGTGGCAAGCCTTATAACGCTTCGAGTGGAAAGGGTAAGCAGAAAGTTACTGATGGCAAGAGAACTAGTGGGGGAGATGCATCTGCTGGTGTTACGTGCTTCAAGTGTGGCAAGGTTGGCCATAAGAGCACTGTGTGTACTGCTGGTGCCATGAGGTGTTACCGTTGTGGAGAGATTGGACATATGTCACCTGCTTGCAAGCATAAGCAGATGGTGTGTTTCAACGGTGGTGAAGAAGGACATATTGGAAGCAAGTGTCAGAAGCCAAAGAAGGAGCAATCTAGTGGAAAAGTGTTTTCCTTGTCGGGAACTCAGACCACTAGTGAGGATTCGCTCATCAGAGGTACTTGTTTCATTAATAGCATTCCTTTAATTACTATTATTGATACCGGTGCTTCTCATTGCTTTATATCTGCTGATTGTGTTAATCGATTGGGTCTTGTGTTATCTGCTATGAACGGAGAGATGGTTGTCGATACTCCGGCTAAGGGTTTGGTGACCACTTCTCTTGTGTGTTTGAAGTGTCCAGTGTCGATTTTTGACAGAGACTTCCTTGTTGATTTTGTGTGCTTGCCGTTGAGAGGTTTGGATGTGATCTTAGGGATGAACTGGTTAGAGCATAACCATGTTCACATCAACTGCTATGATAAGTCTGTGAGGTTTTCTTCTCCTGAAGAGGAAGGTGTTGAGTTGTTGTCCGCTAGACAGTTTCGTTTGTTAGTAAAAGAGGATATTCAAGTGTTTGCTTTGGTTGCATCAATGTCTGTTGAGAACCAACCGATCATAGAAGAATTGAAGGTGGTGTGCGATTTTCCTGAAGTTTTCCTTGATGAAATTCCTAATGTACCGCCTGAGAGAGAAGTTGAGTTCTCTATTGATCTTGTACCTGGTACTAGACCTGTGTCTATGGCACCGTATAGGATGTCTGCATCTGAATTGTCTGAATTGAAGAAGCAGTTGGAAGAATTGCTTGAGAAGAGGTTTGTGAGACCTAGTGTGTCGCCGTGGGGAGCTCCAATGTTGTTGGTTAAGAAGAAAGATGGAAGTATGAGACTTTGTATTGATTATCGTCAGTTGAATAAGGTGACAATCAAGAACAAGTATCCACTTCCAAGAATTGATGACTTGATGGATCAATTGGTTGGTGCTCGTGTGTTTAGCAAGATCGATTTGAGGTCGGGTTACCATCATATTAAAGTGAAAGATTAGGACATGCAGAAGACGGCTTTCAGAACACGTTATGGACATTATGAGTATTCCGTGATGCCCTTCGGTGTTACAAATGCACCTGGGGTATTTATGGAGTACATGAATCGCATTTTTCATGAATATCTGGATCGTTTTGTGGTGGTGTTCATTGATGACATTTTGATTTACTCTAAATCAGAATCAAATCATGCTGAGCATTTGAAGTTGACATTGCAAGTCTTGAAAGAGAAGAAGTTGTATGCTAAGTTATCCAAGTGTGAGTTCTGGCTGAAGGAAGTTAGTTTTCTGGGGCATGTCATTTCTGGTGATGGCATTGTCGTGGATCCGTCTAAAGTTGATGCCGTGTTGAGATGGAATACTCCTAAGTCGGCTAGCGAGATTCGAAGCTTTTTGGGACTAGCTGGCTATTATAGAAGGTTCATTGAATGTTTCTCTAAGTTAGCCCTTACGTTGAATAAGTTGACTTGTAAGGGTAAGGCTTTCGTGTGGGATGTTTCTTGTGAAGATAGTTTTACTGAGTTGAAGAAAAGGTTGACGTCGGCACCGATTTTGATATTGCCTAATCCGGAAGAATCGTTTGTGGTTTATTGTGATGCTTCTAAGATGGGTTTAGGAGGTGTGCTCATGCAAAATGGTAAAGTTGTTGCTTATGCATCGAGACAGTTGAGGGCGCATGAGAAGAACTATCCTACGCATGATTTAGAACTTGGTGCTGTAATGTTCGTGTTGAAGATTTGGATACATTATCTTTATGGTTCTAGATTTGAAGTCTTTAGCGACCATAAGAGTTTGAAGTATCTGTTTGATCAGAAGGAATTGAATATGAGACAACGAAGGTGGTTAGAACTGTTGAAAGATTATGATTTCAGTTTGAATTATCATCCAGGAAAGGCTAATGTTGTTGCTGATGCCTTAAGTCGCAAGACTTTGCATATGTCGGCAATGATGGTTAAGGAGTTGGAATTAATTGAGAAATTTCGATATATGAGTTTGGTATGTGAAGTGACCCCTACGAGTGTTCGATTGGGTATGTTGAAGATTAACAATGATTTTCTGGATAGTGTCAGAGAAGCCCAGAAGTTGGATGTGAAATTAGTTGATTCAATGATTGGAGTCGACCAAGTTGAGAATGGTGATTTCAAGTTAGATGTGCACGGTGTGTTGAGGTTCCGTGATCGGATTTGTATACCTGATGATGTGGATTTGAAAAGATCTATTCTTGAGGAAGGTCATAGGAGTAATCTGAGTATTCATCCCGGAGCTACGAAGATGTACCAAGATTTGAAGAATTTGTTTTGGTGGCCTGGAATGAAGCGTGACATAGCTCAGTTTGTGTACGCATGTTTGACTTGTCAGAAGTCGAAGGTTGAACATCAGAAGCCTACTAGATTAATGCAACCGTTGGAAGTTCCTGAATGGAAATGGGATAGTATTTCCATGGATTTTGTGACAAGTTTGCCGAATACCATGAGAGGACATGATTCGATTTGGGTGATCGTTGATAGGCTTACGAAGTCGGCTCATTTCATACCTATTAACATCACTTATCCGGTTTCGAAGTTGGCGGAAATTTATGTCCGTGTGATTGTGAAGTTGCATGGTGTTCCTTTGTGTATTGTTTCGGATAGAGATCCGAGGTTCACTTCAGATTTTTGGAAGAGTTTGCAAGAGGCGTTGGGTTCTAAGTTGAGGTTGAGTTCGGCATATCATCCTCAGGCCGATGGTCAAACGGAGAGAACGATTCAATCTTTGGAGGATTTGTTGAGATCTTTTGTTCTTGAGCAGGGAGGTACGTGGGATACTTATCTTCCATTGATAGAGTTCACATACAACAATAGTTACCATTCGAGTATCGGTATGGCACCGTTTGAAGCGTTGTATGGTCGGAGGTGTAGGACTCCGTTGTGTTGGCATGAATCGGGTGAGAGTGTAGTACTTGGACCTAAGATTGTTCGAGAAACTACCGAGAAGGTTAAGTTGATCCGTGAGAAGATGAAGACTTCGCAAAGTAGGCAGAAGAGTTACCATGACAAGAGGAGGAAGGATTTAGAATTCCAAGCTGGTGATCACGTATTCTTGAGAGTTACGCCGGTTACAGGAGTAGGGAGAGCCTTGAAGTCGAAGAAGCTCACTCCTCGTTTTATTGGACCGTATCAGATTTCAGAGAAGGTTGGTGATGTGGCGTATAGGGTAGCTTTACCGCCTAATCTTTCGAATTTGCATGATGTGTTTCACGGGTCGCAACTTCGGAAGTATATTCCTGATCCTTTGCATGTAATTCATATGGATGATGTACAAGTGGGGGATAATCTCACGGTAGCGACTATGCCGATAAGAATTGAGGATCGAGAAACGAAGGCGCTTAGAGGAAAAGAGATTGCTTTGGTGAAGGTGGTTTGGTCGGGAACTACCGGTGAAAGTATGACGTGGGAATTAGAGAGCAAGATGCGCGAGTCGTATCCTGAGTTATTCGATTGAGGTAATTTTCGAGGACGAAAATATTCTAAGTGGGGGAGAATTGTAACGACCGTTTTTCTTTAATTCCTTATTTATGTGAATTAATTGTGATCTATGTGTTAATTATATGCTTAATTGATTTTATGTTGTTTTATTTGGGAATTATTGGTATATAATATAAGATAGTAAGTGTGGTTGATAATTGAGCCTAAGTTGGTATTAGTAAGTGAGGGGTGTTAGTTATAGCCCATTAGTAATTTAAGATAGTAGGGGTTTAACTAAAACAAGGGTTTTAGAGGAAATAGAAATTAGAAGTTCATTTTGGGGTTTTTGGTGAAAGAAGAGAAGAGAGGAGAGAAAGAGGAGAATCTCAAGGTTGAAGATAGAGTTGGCTTCAATCCAAAACCTAAGGTAAGGGTGGGATTCTTTCATGCTAAAGGGATGTATGATGATGTTTTGGGTGGGGTTTTGATTATATGTTGTTATCCATGATTGTGTAGAAATTGAATAGAGATTGTTAGAGTTTATAATTGACTTCAATGAAATTGTGAATCTAAGCATGATTGAAGATGTTATGATGTTAGAAGACCCATAATAGGTGTTATAATTGTGTCTATAACATGTATTCTATTGTTATTCGTGATGCTTGGTGTTTTCCAACTTGATTGGGTTGAGTTTAGGGGTTTTTGGATGGGTTTCGTATGCTGTTTTCTGTGTTTGGGGTTTTCTGAAAATCGCCAGTTTGCGCTGCGAACCACTGTTTGCGCCGCGAACCTCTTGGCAGAAACTTAGGAAAAACTGGATCTGCTCAGTTCGCGCCGCGACCCCTTGTTGGCGCCGCGAACTGCTTGGCAGAAAGTTAGGGATTTTTGGATTCGCTCAGTTTGCGCCGCGAACCCTGTTGGCGCCGGGAACCCTGTTTTGCAGAACCTTTCCAAACTTTGAAATGATGTAACTTTTGAACCGTAACTCCTTTTTCAGTGTCGTTTGAACCTATGCGAAGCTATAATTGAGACCTTTCTAACGAATATGGTCTAAGAATGCTTGTAAATCTTTTTGAATATTCCTTTAAATGAATTTGTTTGATGTCATGATTTGTGTGGTGAAGTGGTGTGTTGTTGTATGATGATGCAACGTAGCGACTTGATTGGGAAGTGGTGAATTACTTTAAAAGTAATGATGTTTAGTCGGTATTTGTGATGTATTGTGAATGTCGTATTTGCTTGTATGTTGCATTCATTGAGTCACAACCATTGCATAAAGTGACGGTGGCCTTAATGGTAAAAAGTGACGGTGGCCTTAATGGCAATTAGCGACGGTGTGCCCAATGGCAAATCTTGAGACGTGGGAGTTTTACTCCCAATGGTACCACATGCATTTGCATAAGTCGAGTCACATGTGAATTGCATTCGAGTCTTATTTGATTATGATGCAGTGACTTGATGATGAGATGTTTGTTGCGATTGTGTGGAATCTTACTTACGAATTGTATATATTGTCATAGTTGAATTAATGACATTGTTGCCGTTTCTTAAGTTGATTATGGGATGTGAAATCGTTGTATTGAGTATTGTGATGAGAAGTGGTGACCAATGTATGATCTTTTCTCTTACTTGGAATATTATCATATGTTTCTTTATAATGAATGATATCTCACCCCTTATGTTTGTATGTCATTTTACACTTTAAGTTTATAAATGAGTTTTGGTTAATTTTATGTATGCATATGTGAATCATGCTTTGGTGATACTTTTACGATACTGTTTGCGTTTGTGAATCATGGTTTGTATGGTTAATTTTATGATTTTGCATGTGTATATGAATCTATTTTGATTCATTTTATGATACTGTATGAATTTTTGTTAGTTTTAAGTGAATGATTTTAGGATATTAGTAATTAGTAAGCACATTAGTTTTAAGTGAATGATTTTAGGATATTAGTAATTTTATGATACTGTATGAAATTTGGTTTTAATTTTTATGATACTATATGTACTCTAAGTAATAAGTTAGGACATTAGTAATTAGTAAGACATTAGTAACTTATTTAAGACATCAGTAACTTAACTTCTAAACAACAACAAACTTAAATTATAATAAGTATAACTTATCAAAGACTATAACTTATAACTAATAATGCTTATTGTTTCATCAAGTGGGCAACATAGACTAATTATTAATGAACCTTCTCAACCTAATCAACAAACTGTAACAACACTCGATCTTCCACCAACTGGCCTAAAGAAAAGAAGACATAATGCAAATGGTAATAGAAAGAGATATGAGGTTTGGGATCACTTTAACCTTATTCCTGATAGGGAACCAACAACCTCTTAATTTTATCGATAGGGATTGGCATTACCAAAAAAGGATAATTAGCTTTACGATTATCCCATATCGTCGGGGTAAAACTGTTTGTAAGAAGGTTGAGGATGTTTTGAAGGAGTGGGGGCTCAAAAATGTTTCTACCATCATGATAGATAATGCCACATCAAGTGATGTTTCTGTTAAATATTTAGAATAGAAAGTAAGAAACATGAATGGACTTTTAATGGATGGGTTTGGGTTTCACTTGAGGTGTTGTGCTCATGTGCTGAATTTGGTTGTGAGGGATGGATTACAAATAGCCAACACTTCAATTTCAAGTGTTATAAATGCAATTAGTTTTTTAGATCTTCACCCCATAGGTCTTTAAAGTTCAAGAAATGTGTGGAATATGTTGGGATTGCATGTAAGAAGTCAGTATGTCTTGATGTTTCAACTAGATGGAGCTCGACATATTTGACGTTAGATGCTGCTGAAAAGTTTCAAACAGCTTTTGAAAAGCTAGAAGATGAGGATGATGCCTATAGGGATTTCTTTGAAGTTGTCTCCCCTAGTAGTCAAGATTGGGATAATGTTAGGGTTTTTATTAAGTTTTTTAAGAATTCTTATGAAGCGATGAAAGTTTTTTCTGATTCAACAAAAGCAAGCTTGCATACTGCTTTTCCATATTTGGCTTCTATTTACATTGAACTTAAGAGATTGAACGTGGACCTAAATGGATTGTTTCTTCAGGTGGCTAGGGATATGTTGGAAAAGTATAGTAAATATTGGGTTGACATTACTAGGATGAACTAGCTCCTTTATTTTGGTGTTATCTTTGGTCCCCAGTATAAGTTAAAATTTTTGGAATGGTGCTTTGATGATATGTATGGAAAACATTCAGACATTAAGAAATCTCTATTAAAAGATATCAATGATAATCTTTTAAAATGTTCAATCTATACAAATAAGAATATGACAATGTTGGAGAATTAATTCCATCTCTTGCAGCGACTATTTCTCAAGTTGAAACAGATGCCAGTGATGAAGTACCCACATATGTAGCTAGAGAAAAAGTTTTTAAAGAACATTTGACGTCTATGGATTCATTGGAAGAAGAAACTAAGCTTCAGATCTATATAAAAGGAAAATGTTTAGCTTTTAATGAAAAGGATAAAAAGAGTTTGACATTCTTGATTGGTGGAAACATAATGCTGGAAAGTATCCAATTTTGTCCCAAATAGTTAGAGACATCATGCCTATGGCAGTTTCAACCGTGGCGTCTGAGAGTGATTTTAGCACGGGTGAGAGGGTTTTAGAGGTATATAGAAGCTCTCATAAATCAGAAATGGCAAAGGCTCTAATTTGTGCTCAGAACTGGTTAAGGCCTTCCTTTTACCAATTCAAAGACTTGGAATTCAATGAGGAGAATGAGATTTCTGAAGATGCTTTACAAGGTACTGTTTCTATCTTTCTTAAGTGTTATTTTTAAATTTATTTTGTAATTTTTTGCTAATTGTTTTTTAAATGTATAATAGGATTTATTGAAACTTCAGTTAGAGTGGAACATCCTCGTCCTCTCAGACTCGGTCACAACTTTCTGGTTGTGCCTAAAACAAAGTAAGGTTGAATTCCCTTGTATTTTGTTCATCTTACTTCGCTAAAATATTTTATGTACTCTAATGTTTTCTATGATATTTTCAGCCACATATTGAATTTTTTAGAGTCATGGATGACTCATTTTTTTTGAGGTCATGAACAACACAACCAAACACTTTTTAGACAGTCTGGCATATCAAAATGTTTCTGCCAAAATTGTCAAAGATTTAATATCATGGGTAAGCTTAAAATATGTTAAGCTTAAAATTCGGGTGCATAATACAATGTATTGATTATTGGTTTTGAATTCTTATTCATACACATTCTGGTGGGTAAGTTTAAAATATGTTAAGTTTAAAATTCTGGTGCATAATACAATGTATTGATTATTGGTTTTGAATTCTTGTGCATACATATTTTGGTGGATAAAATTTTCTGGTGGATACAAATATTGGTGCATTCTACTTAAATTCTGGTGGATACAAATCTGCTTAAATTCTGCTTAAACTTCTGGTGCAGTCTGCTTAAATTCTGGTGTATTTAGCTTAAACTCTGGTGCATAAAAATTTGGTGCATACTAACTTCTCGTGCATACGTGTTGAAATTCTAGTGAATAAAATTCGGGTGCATACAAATTTAAATTATGTAACAAGTTCAATTTTATTAAACAGGAATTCAGATTTTTGAATAGCCATAAGCTTATGAATTTTGGAGTCGTGATTGACTCGTTGTTTTGGTTGACAATCAGTGGTTGTAAGCATTTTCTTAGAGCTACAAAGGCATTTGGTGAGTGTTTTCTGATACCTATCCTGATTTTGATAACTTAATTTTGTTGTGTATCTATTTTGATTCTTTTATGGTGCAAGAAATCATTAAGAAATACACGAAATCAGCTGAAAATGGAAAGAAGTATGGAGCTCTTGCAAGTCCCTTGGGACATTTAACATGGAGGAAACCCTTGTACTCTAAGTTTCAACAATTGACAAGGTATATCTTGACCTATAAATACTATTTAAGGATCTTCAAGTACTGTTTTCTTATGGTTTGATGATACTTGTTATATACTCATTTGAAGGATATCAACAAATTGATGGTGTAACTGAATCAGTTTCATGCTCATACATCGAATTCGCCGGCCGTCTCGTGCTGCCAGAGTATGAAAATTTATTCCTTAAACTTTTGTTCTGAATCAACAAACAGATTCTGTAACTGAATCAATTCTTTTTTTTGAAAATGCAGATAGATTTTTGTTGGTTGTTATAAAGATGAATAAGAATTGGAATTTATGTTGGTTGTGTTATTATGTAGGATTGTTAAGTTTATTTATAAATTTGTAATGTATTTGATGCTACTCTAATTAATCGAAATTTGTAATGTATTGATGCTACTGGAATTTTAATGTTAAAGGTGTTATTATGTTGGAATTTATAATGGATTCCAACAACTAAATTATCATTATGATGCTACTTTAATGTGTTACTAATAAATTGATATATATATATATATATATATATATATATATATATATATATATATATATATATATATATATATATATATATATATATATATATATATATTTGATGTGCTTGAAATTCGGAGTTATTGGCCTTGGAGTTTGATTTCTGAACTAGCCCATCCAATCCATAAAATTTTAAAAAAAAATAGTAAAACTGACAAATTTTGAATTTGGGCTTGAAAATCCAATAGGTCCAGTTAGAAACAGTACCCGTAATTAACCAACCCAACCACCCGAACCCGACTCAACCCGAACTTGAAATACCCCATTACTCATCCGGGCAGAATTGGGCCGCTATGTCTCATCCTTAGGTTATTTCAGTTTAGAGGTTGGGGCCCGAACCAATATCCACCCTACGAGTTATGGGCACGATAGTACCAACATATTTGAAATGTTTAGTTTATCCTTGATATCGTTATCTTCTTAATTCTATCAATTTTTTTTTATATTTTTTATTTTTCACTTTTATTTTTAACCTTTCTGAATTCAGAATGAAATAACAGAATCATCACCACATAAATTTTTTAATATGTAAATACTTTTTGATGAATAAAATTTTTCTCAAAAATTAAATAACTTTTTCGGTTTGCTAATGAGCATATGTCACCTTAATATATTTTAAGATAAAAGTATCTATGAAGTTATCCAGTTTGTATTTGAATAGACGCACTCTGTTTTTCTGTTTTAGTTTATATAAAGACAAAATGAAAAGCTTAAGCAAAATGCATGGGTGTAGATCTAACTATTGTAGTACATAGTAAAATTTTCTAATTATTAGGGAGAGGCCCATACAGAATACACACTAAACCATTCAATAGAAAAGTCCACATTTTTTCAACAAAATAAATTTAGCTTATGTCAAAGTAGCCACGGTTCAAATGCAGCCAAATAAAAAATTTAAAAAATAACTACTTCTAATGTTTCAAAAATCATTCTACACCAAAAAAATTATAAAAGCTTGTGCTTTTTTAAATGTCCAGTATAAATACATTTATTTTTTTTTTTGACATATATAAAAAAATGTGTATATTTTAAAAGATTAAATTACTATAAGTTAAAAGAATATTTTAGTCATTTTAAAATGATTAGAAATAGAAAGTACAAGTGTGAGGTTACTAGAAGATTTGATCACAACTTAGTATTATTTTGGGCTTACTGGGCCTTATTTCTTTTGGCTCTTATTTTTATATCATAAGGGTGGATTTATCCTAGCACCCTCGAAATTTAACCCGACACCCCCAATGACCTCGTATTTATCAAATTGTCCCTAAGTAAATTATGATTTTTGAATTTTCAGTGAACTTTGGTGATTTATCAAAAAATTGGATATATGTACCGGATTTTTTATGAAAATTTTGAATTATGGAAATTCGCATGAATTTTTACCATATTGTTGTGATAAGTATTAGATTTTTTGTGGAATTTATGAAATTTTATCGAAATTTAATAAAAAAATTGGAAATTTTTACCGCATGTTTTGGTTAATTTTTTCATGGAAAACTTTTGTTTTAAGAAAATATTTTGAAATTTTTTAATGTTTAAAAATTAGATAGTTAAAGATATATGCAAGACTTCTTAGACACTTGACTTATGGAGCTTTACTAGATGATCTCTTCGTCTTCTAACTTTCCTGCGAGGCCTCTACATACTACCACTACGAAGGCTCACATTGCATATCACTCCCTTGGCCCTTCTTACTTCTCTTAACTCCTCTTTTTAGCGTGTACTTCACTAGCGGTGGACACATAGAAGATGTTCATGGATGTGTTAGTTCCCAAAAAAATTTCTTCATTGACCTTAAGCCAACATATCCAAGGTACTGAAATACCTCTTCAAATCCTCACATTCTTCTTCAGCATGGTGTTCACTGGATTCCAATTGGCGCACAAATCTCCCATACTAGTAGTCAACCTATTTTTTAGTCTCCAATGAGCAAACTCAACCCTATAAAACAATAATAAGAAAGATGTAATAAATAAATTGATAAATATTTCTGTAATAAAATCAAACTCACAATGATGTACCTACTTATTATTGTGTTCCCTAAATGAGTGACTCGATTAGTCCATGCATCAATAAACTTTTCTTTATAAGGTGTCAACCATGTTTGGTGCACATATTTAACAAATAAAAGGATATCAACACATACTACCTGAAAATGTTTTAATTGTTGCTCAAACTCATACTCAATATGTGAATACATGATTTTGTTCCAAAGATCCATAACATGCTCTTGCCTATTAGATTCGACATACTCACTTCCCTTTATGCGAACATTTATTGAAATATGGAACACACACGACAGATGAATTGCACTTCCATTGGTATTCATCGGGGAAAGTTCCCGGTCCATCACCATGACCTTGGGAAGCAACTTCTCGGATGTGAATAACTCCTTCAACTTCTCCAATGCCCGTATGATTTTTTTCCTCCCTTTGATGTTTCAAATATGAAAATTCAACCAAAAACATCAACTATGTTGACACACCAACCATCTGAAGTATTGGGATGTACCTATTTCTTTTGTACATATAGTCAATAATCAGCACAGTATATTCATTATCTTCACAGAGAAATAACATTAGCAAACATAAGGGAAAAGTTACATAGTTGAGGAATCCAATACCTATTTGTTTTGTATGTACCAGCTTCACTGAATCAAAATGTCTTCAATATATATCAGCAATAACATTCGATTCCTCTCTATTTCTAGTCTAGTACATGTATTTCTCATCATGAATTAGTTTAAGCAGATGTTGCATTTCTTTCAATGGACCTTTATTACTCATATGGTATGTAGATCTTGCCTTATAGATCTATACAATGCTCGTCGAGTTATTGGGATCTCTATCTTTCTAAGAGGCTACTATGTACCTCGGCGGCGTGTGGTATTTTGTCATATCATTCATAAATAATCGTTCTCTGGGTTTCATATAACCTAATATACCACGACCCTCTAAATCCTTAGTAAGTTCATGATTTTGAACACCGCATCTAACCGTTACCTTCCAACCACTACCACATGGCACAAATCTCAATATAAATGGACATTTAAATTTTCTACTACTATTGCATTTTAGACGACTTTTGGTTCTTATAGTTTCCTCCCCTCTCACAATTCATAATCAATTTTTCTTTCCTCCCTCTTTACTCATTTGTTGTATCAGAACGAACAGTAATAATTATAATTCAATTTTGATAAATATAATTCAATGTTGTCTCTCAAAAGACTGTGCCCATAATAACACGTGGATTCGGGAGGTTAATATCTATCAATTAAAACATATAATGAAGGAATGGCTTATGCCGAAGATATCGAATTTCGTTTAAGATTTTCATACAATATACCAAAAAAAATAATGAATGAATGAAACAATTATGTTATTAATAATAACAAAAAAAGTATGCAATTATGAGAACTGGGTAAGATCTATCGAAGATCCAACCACCTCAAGCACGCATAAGGAAAACATTCTGACTTTGAAGTCCCGGATTTCATGAGGGGGATTAAAAATTATTGTATACTAGATTTTCTAAATATCTGAAAACTTACTGATATTTTCTATACAAAATGATACCTAATTTTTTTTAACAAACTACCCGATTTTTTTTGTTTTTACTACAACATTGAGAGTGAATTTTTTTCCCAAATGTCAAAATAAGAGGAAAAATTTGGGAAAAAAATTCAACAGGGATACTTTAGACAATATAAAATTGTTGGGACGATGTCAGGTATAATTGGATGCAGTGTTTTAAAAATCAAACCGGTCATCAAATCGGTGAGGGTATTGGGTCACTGGTTCATTAGTTGAACCAGTGGGTCACTGGTCGAACCACATGACTAAATTGGATTAAACTGGATAACTCGGTTGAATAAACCAGTCTCTATTACAATACTAAATATTAAGAGCTTTTAGTAGGTTTAAATCTCGAACCCACTTATACAAGAAAAATGAAGTTTTAGGCTAACTTCCTATGAAATAATGATCACTGAAGATAAGCGGTTATTCTTCCTTTTAAACTGAAGATTTAAGAGGTTAGCCTTCTTTTCGCACAAGAACTTAAAGATCTTAGTCCCCCAAGTTAAACCGAGATTTTCCACAGTCTTATCTTAAACCAAGGAGATTTTTTGTACTTGGATGAACTCACGAACTGGACCGAGATTTTGACAAGGGTGACCATGAACCATTGAGATTTTAATCCAAGGTTATCTTGAACCAAAGAAAACTTTTGACTGGACTGAGCTTATAAACTGAGCCAAGGTTTTACACAAGTTAAGCGCAAAACATTTAGAGATTTTAACCTGAACTAATCTCGAATGAAATTAAGCTTTTAAATCAGGATGAGCTTATAAACCTAGGACTTAAAACCTAAATCCTCAAAACTAAAGCTTTTAAACGGGTTTAGCATGAATCCAAACAAAAAACCTAATGGATGAATTATTCAACCAAGATAATGATCCTCAGTGAATATACAATTATGCCCTTCCAAAATACAGAATTTCTCACCATACAAAATACCTTTCTCGAAAGTACTACAACTAATTTCTAAGTGAGAGAAAGTAAGAAAATATTTTTAGAGAGAGTGGGGAGTGAGACAAGAAAGCTCACGATTCTAGATGTGAAAATATAAGGGAAGGGACCTCTATTTATAGGCTAATGGTCCAAATGTTCCTTGAAATTCTTGCTCCCCTTGGACCATTTGTATTTATATGCATTTGGATCCTTCTTCACGAATCTCTCGATTTGATAAATATCAGGTCGATAAATAAAAACAAGAAGATCAAAGTATTTCTTCTGAGAGTGGCACAAAAAATTAAAATTTTGGGTCCTGCGACCCAATGCCTACGTATCCCTTACAAGGAATCAAAGCTACCGTAGTTCGGCTCAATAGTTTCCATTTGTTTGGTGTTTTTTAGTTGAACAGAGGTTAAAGTCACAATCCACGATGTTCGACCTTTGGAGACTTTTACGCCTAATTTTGGAAAGGACTTGTTCTTAGCAGTAGAATGAACTTGGGTTTGTGTCTTTTATTGTAAAGGACCTTACTTTGTTTTAAGTCTGAGCCTTTATTAAGCATTTTGAGTATTTTTGGTCGGATGTTTTTTAAGGGAAATTTATTTGTGACTTAGATCATACCAAAAAAGAGTTTTTGAATATTTAGAGAACACACATCGAGGTCTACACCCCAATCGTTTCTCTAAATAGCGGTTAAGAAATACACCGAGGCCTACGCCTCAATCATTTCTCTTCCGCTAAGTAGAAAAGAAATACACCGGGGCCTACTTCCCAATCATTTCTTTCCTACTACAAAAAATAGTAGCGTTATGATCCTCGTCGGTATTTATTAAGTTTTTTAAGATTGAAAAGAAAAAAGAATGAACAAGGGGAACTAATCTATTCTCTAATCTAATAGTTATTCTTATCTACAAGTCTAATTCCTAATTAAGGACTAAACTAAAACCTAAGGGGATTAACTAAGAAGAAAGTTGTCTAAGTTGACTAGAGTCAACTTTAACAACTAGGGGTATTTTAGACATTTCTCAAAATATAAAAATATTCACAAAAAGAAAGAATTAAAATCTAAACTAACAATGAAAATTTTCACAAGCAATTTTGTATTCTTTATCAAGCTTAGAACTATTTTTCATGAATGAAAACTAAAAAACTAAGTATTTTTTACTATGAGGAAACAATCAAAATTAAGAGAAATTCAACAATTAAAATTCTAAAAAGAACTAACTATTTCTAAATTTCTAATTGGCAGAAAAAACTATTTTTGTCATTTTTTATTTGCATGGAAATTGAATTAATAAACAAAAAAGTAAAAAGAAAACTATTTTTTTATTTGTTTTTTTTTATTAGTCAGCAGGGGGTGCAGAAGCGAAAACCAAATAAACTGAAATCTATACTAAAGGCGCAATGGGCCTAATTCAAGGGGGTGTGGAAATCAGCAACATCAGGCCCAAATGATCCACAATGCGTGGGTACAAGCACAACAGGGGTGTGCGTCCAGAAAACTCTTTCAGGCCCAAACATCAATCAAATTCGTGGCCCAGGATCCCACTTCCATTTCATTTTTTTAATCAGCCAGCATGCATTATTTATCATATGGTGAGTAAAATGTAACGTGACAATGTAAAACTAGTATCAATTGGTCATCTTTATTTAAGTTGCTAAAAGACAAAATAATTCCCAGCCAATCGCAAGCTGACACATAACCATGCCAATCATATGAGTAAAACAAAAGATCAAAAGTTAGGAAAGAAGAACCAATCCCGCAGTGACACGTAGGCAAACTGGAAAGAAGTATTTGATATGCACAGACGCCGGAGATTCCAACTCCGGTCGTCTTCTCCGATCTCCTCTGCCGGAGTCACGAACCAAATAGCCCAGAAATTTATGAGACTACCACTACTTCGCTCGAAATTTCACGTAGATTATGGATCTGGCATTAGTTTTCATCAACAATCCCTCTAACTAACTAACCGAACCTATCACGTAAACCCTAATTGGCCAAACCTCCATTAAAATGCACGCCGCACATCTCAAATCGTTCATAATCAAGCAACGAACTCAGAAATCGAACGCTAACAGCTAGGCAACAAGTCTCTTACGTACAAGCAAAATTAAACTCGAGAACCATAGTAAATTCCAAACCAGTTCACACATCAATCCACACATATGTAAATCCATACCAGATGCTGAGAAGGATTAGGATCTTACCTATTGCGAATCTTGAACAGAAAGAAACAAAAAGTTCCTTGCTACTTCCTTCCTTAGAGCTCGCGAAGTGAGAGAGATGATGATGATGATTATGTAGAGATCTTTATGATGATGGTTGAATCTGAGGTATAAGATGATGGTGATGATTGGCGAATAGTGGTGAAGGTGATGCAGGTGTGGTTGTTGTGCAGAGAAGTGAGAATGTGTGTTGAAGATTGCTGAGGAAGAGAGAGTTGTTGTTGAAGGTTTTATTATGGTGGTTGAGTTTGTTGGAGGATGTAACTAACTTCTTGGAGAGAGAGAGAGAGAGAGAGAGAGAGAGAGAGAGAGAGAGAGAGAGAGAGAGAGCTGTGAGAGAGTGATGTGTAGAGAGAAGGGAGAAGAGAGATTGAAAAACTGAAAAAGAAAAAATGAATGAAGCTTCGTGTGTCACTGGAAAGAGGAAAGTTTGGTTTATATAATGATGGTGTTCATGGGCTTATGGTGAGGTTACTTGCAGCATATTTTTTTTCACAAAACTTAATGCACAAGTATGGGTTATACATAGTGAGTTGTGGTGAACCTTTTTACGTTGCAGCATGTTGCATGGGATATATGAAGAAGGGTGATGGGAACTAATGATGATATGCATGCTGCTATAACCATCTTATGCTAATGATATTTTTGCTATTTTAACAATTTCGAGTAATGAACTTTATGCTGACATAGCTCTATGTATGAGCATCCAATTTGTCCAAACTTGTGATCAAATGAAAGAGGACATAGCATACAATGACTTTCATGTTGGCAAATTTGAGAGAATATACTTGTAACACGTTCAAACGTGACTTGCAAAATGATGGCACACCACTGCATACTCATGGCACACGTGACTTGGCTTTTGGCCCATGTTCCTTGGCAAAATAACAACTTGATCAGGGCACGACTTCAGGTCCCTATATCTTGCCCATTACTTATTCAATTGATGTGATATCTGACTTAATGGAAAGGGGGCATGGCAAAGAGTAGCACTAATCCATAATTAATTTCAATGGAGCTTTGTAAGCCTCTATAATTGACATTAAAAATGGCCTGCCAAGTGTTTGACACAATGTCACGCGCATGGCCTGGGTTGGTGCCTGTGCTTTAACCAAAATGTGTCTTGGTGAGGTCATGACTTTAATGCTTCATAAATGCTTCAATACACACCCAATTTGCTTGATTCTTGTTTCGATGGATAGAGGGTATGGAAAATAATGGAAAGGCCTCAATAATGACTTCAAAATATCTTTATAATTCCATGAAACTTAATTGGAAAATGGCACACCACGTGTTTGATCAAATGTGTCATGCTGCCCAGAATTCTGTCTTGCCATTTTGATTTGATTCAAATGAAAAACCTCAACTTCACATCTTAATAACTCTTAAACCAAGCTTCAGATGGAAAAGTCTCCAACTAGAAAGTTGTTCTCCTACATGAGAGGAACAACTTTGATGTTGGAACATTTTCCAGAAAATACCTTTTGCCACGTGTAAATCAGTGTCAAAGTGGACTGCTCACCCAATTCCAAAAGCTTCAAAAAATTTCTAAGTGTTGGAATATTCTTATTATTTTTTTGGAAATTTTGTCAAACTCTCGATTTTATTTATTTCCTTGACTTTCTTTGATCGATTTTCCGCCAAAAGTCAATATTTGACATTTGATCTTGGCCTTGACCAAAAAGTCAACTTTTCCAGATTTTTCTGATTCCAGATGAATTTCCCGATTGATCCGTTTCCAATCTAATTCTCAATCAGTTTTCAACCAAAGAAGCTCCAATGAATATTTCTTCAGGGCAACCATATTTCACACTCAAAATCATCTCCTGATTAAATTTTGACCAAAAAGTCAACAAGGTTGACTTTGGTCAAAACCCTGATTTGGAAATCTTGATGAACGTAAGGATTGTGTCTTTTAATCAGAGCTTTGCCTTGGAGAGGATGAAACCCTGATTTTAGAAGGATTCCCATGGAAATGATCCTTTTCAATAAGACCTCAAATCAAATTCTTCCTAACCAAGAATTTTTTCAACCTCAGACCCTTCACTACGCCAAATGAAACATTTACCAGCGCAGCTACGCCAGCGCTTTTGAGAGAAAGCGCTGCTATAGCTTTCACTAAAGACAACAATATAAAACAAGGGGAATAAAGCGCTGGTATATGGGGGACCTACGAAAGCGCTTTTAAAAAGCGCTGGTAAATGGGGGACCTACGAAAGCGCTTTTAAAAAGCGCTGGTATAGGCTGGTCTACGAAAGCGCTTTATAGAAGCGCTGGTATAGGGTAGTCTACGAAAGCGCTTTCAAAAGCGCTGCTATAGGGATATCCTACGAAAGCGCTTTTCTCTTAAAAAGCGCTGGTATAAGGGGTGTTACTAAAGCGCTTTTCAAAAGCGCTGTCGTAGCTTTTATAAAATTAAATTAATTAAACTAATGAACAGAAAAACACGTTTTGCCCCAAATTTCTCAGTCTCTCTTCTTCTCCTCGCGTACGGCCTGAAGCCCTAACCACCCTCATCACTGTTTCCGACCGTTCCCCTCCGTCACTCCGCCACGACATTCATCTTCAATCGCAGCTCTCCGACCGTCCCTCCCCCTCTGGTTTGCCGTCTCAGTCGCTGGTTCGCCGTTCTCAGCAGCTGGTTCGCCGTCCCTCCGCCTCTGCTGTGTCGCGCTTTTTATCTCCATTTTTGTTCAAATCAGGTTTGACAAATTTTTTGATTGCAAATATTTTGTCATTGGATTTGGAAGCATACTTTTCAATTGTGAATCTGAATGAATTTGGTATTACATGAATGCTTTGAATCAATGAATTGTTGTATGTTTTGTTGAAAAATTAAGTCACATTTTCTTTTGGATTTCTTCTACCTGGTGCTGTTTGTGGCTTATAGAGCTACTGTCCTTACTAGAGTTAATTGGCTTATAGAGCTACTGTCCTTACTAGGGTCTGTGGCATATGTTTTGATACATTATTTTGATACATTGTGTTGATACATTGTTTTGATACATTGTTTTGATACATTGATACATTATTTTGATACATTGTTTTGCTCTGTTTGAAGACAAAAGAGGTTTAGTCACAACAACTTACAAATTATTATAGGTTTTTGAGTGAAGATAATTTGAGTGATTGTAGGTTATGTTGTGTGTAAATACAACACGACACCGACAAATTAGTGAAGATATTTTGAGTGCTATCTTATTGATTATTAAGATTTAATAGTATCCTTTGAAATTAACGATAGAATAATATTCTTATTTAGATTTTTCCAACTAACATGTATATAAATATTGTTCACATCTTTTCATTGTTAATGAGAAATATTCAATATTCAAGTAAAAAGAAATTAATATCATTGATGTTAGAAGTGACTCTTAAACATAACTTAGGCACTATTTAGATAAATAGTTTAATTAAGTACTATATTACATTAGTGCATATCATATAAGTGCCTATCTATAAGCTATTTCTATAACAAAAGATAAAGATAAAGCATCTAGCCAAAACATATTTGAGCATTTCGATTTTGTAAATTCGGGTGTTTGTAGTTACTAGCTAATTCATAATTGATTTCATAATTGAGAATATATTCTATATTCATATTTTGCTTTCACTTTAAACTATAAAATTATAATTTTGTTTTCATTTTATTTACCATTTTAAAATAATTGTACATGAATCAAGTTTATTGAACAAATAGTTGAATATGCTACAGTTTGCATATTCAATTTAGTGTTTATTGTTTATAGTTTATTGTTTATGGTTCTATTTAATATCAATTTAGTGTCTCTCAACCAATTTTTTGGTTTGTGGACTTATATTACCTTGAAATAAGGTAATGTCTTCTTTAAGAAATCGGGTATTCTGATTAGGTATTCTATTATGATGATAGCTATTTATTATCTTGACAGAATTCCTTAGTACCTGATAGAGAAACCAAGACATGGATAAGACATGGATGAGATCAAACCGATTGTCGAAAGAGTACGAGAAAGGGGTATGGAAATTCGTTGAGTTTGCGGTTGCGCACTCCGAAGACCCGCTTCGAATGCCGTGTCCTTGCTTGGGTTGCTGTTATGGGGATAAGGTTGACGGGAAAAAGTTGGGATCCCATTTACTACGGTTTGGAATTGATAGAAGTTATACATGTTGGACAATGCATGGTGAGAAAAGTAACGGGAATGCTGGGTCGAGTTGTAATAGGAAGTATGCTTCAAACGACGATTGCACAGGCACATACGATTGCGATCGAGTCGAAGAGATTGCAGAAGCGCTTGAAGAAGATCTTGCGGATTGTCCCAAAATGTTTGAGAGGTTGGTAAGCGATGCAGAGAAACCGTTGTATGATGGTTGTTCAAAATTCACAAGATTGTCTGCGGTGTTAAAGTTGTACAACTTAAAGGCGGACAATGGATGGTCGGATAAAAGTTTCACAGAGTTATTAGCCCTTATGAAAGATATGCTACCAGAGGATAATGTTCTTCCCAATCGAACGTATGAAGCCAAAAAGATGTTGTCCTCTATTGGCATGAGCTATGATAAGATACATGCATGTCCGAACGATTGCGTTTTGTTTCGAAACGAGTATGCAGCATTGAATGAGTGTCCTAAATGTGGTGCCCCTCGATATAAGAAAAAGTTGTCTCCTGCTAAAGTCTTATGGTATTTTCCTATAATTCCGAGATTTAGACGCATGTATCGTAGTGAGACCGATTCAAGACACTTGACTTGGCATGCAGATGAAAGAATTATTGATGGAAAGTTGCGACATCCGGCAGACTCACCACAATGGATGAAAGTTGATACTGAATATCCTGAATTTGGAAAAGAAGCAAGAAACCTTCGGTTGTCATTGTCTACTGATGGAATGAACCCGCATGGTATTCAAAGTATCTCGCATAGCACATGGCCTGTGATTATTATGATCTATAACCTACCTCCGTGGCTATGTATGAAGCGTAAGTACATGATGTTATCTATGCTAATTTCTGGGCCTAAACAACCAGGGAATGACATAGATGTATACTTGGCACCCTTAATCGAAGATTTAAAGTTTTTGTGGGAGAACGGTGTGGAGGTTTACGATGGGTATAGGAAGGAAAGTTTCAACTTGAGGGCGATGTTGTTTGGAATAATTAATGATTTTCCAGCATACGGAAATCTATCCGGGTACAGCAATAAAGGTCAAAAGGCGTGTCCCGTTTGTGAAGATGAAACCGATACGACACGATTGGAGCTTTGTCAGAAGAATGTCTTTCTCGGCCATCGTAGATTCTTAAATTCTAATCATCACTACCGTGGGTGGAGAAAAGCATTCAACGGAAAGGCCGAACACGGTACAGCCCCGCCTTTTTTGTCAGGTGATCAAATTTTTGAAAAGGTGAAAGATGTGAGCACTCAGTTTGGCAAGCCTTTTGCACATTCACTTGTCAAGGGTGGGTGGAAGAAGAAGTCAATTTTTTTTGAACTTCCATATTGGAAGTCGTTGTACGTAAGACATTTCCTGGATGTTATGCATATTGAAAAAAATGTATTTGACAGCGTCATAGGTACGTTACTCAATATACAAGGAAAGTCTAAGGATGGCCTTAACATAAGGAAGGACATGGTAAACATGGGAATGAGAACTGAATTGGGACCCGTGACGAAAGGAAGACGAACATATCTGCCACCTGCTGTTTACACTCTATCTAGAAAGGAGAAGAAAACATTGTGTAAGTTTCTCAGTGAAGTTAAAGTTCCAGAAGGCTACTCTTCAGATATTAGAAGACTTGTGTCCATGAAAGACCTCAAGTTAAAGAGTTTGAAGACGCATGATTGTCATGTTATAATGGAACATTTTTTACCAATAGGTATACGTTCTATTCTTCCAGAAAAAGTAAGAAGCGCAATAACTAAGCTGTGTTTCTTCTTCAGGTCAATTTGCAGTAAGGTGGTCGATCCCGCGATCTTACCAACATTGCAAAAAGAGATAGTTGTTACTTTATGTGATCTTGAAATGTATTTTCCTCCCTCGTTTTTTGACATAATGGTTCATCTAGTCGTGCATCTTGTGAAAGAGACACAATTGTGCGGACCAGCTTATATGAGATGGATGTACCCTGCTGAACGTTATATGAAAATATTAAAAGGGTACGTGAAAAACAGAAGTCGACCGGAGGGCTGTATTGCGGAACGATACGTTGTTGAAGAAGCGGTTGAGTTTTGTACTGAATATCTGTCAAATGTTCAATCTATTGGACTCCCTAAGTCTCATATTGTCGAAAAAAAAGAAGGAAAAAGGCTAATTGGAAATAAAGTTGTGACAGTATCAATGGTCGAACGGGATCAAGCGCACTTGTATGTTCTGCACAATGAGATTGAGGTTGAGCCGTATGTTGAAATGCACAAGATTGTTCTCCGAGATTTAAATCCAAATAGAAATGAGAACTGGATAGTACGAGAGCACAATCGAAGTTTCATACCGTGGTTTAGGGATCATATTTATTCAAAGTATCGTTCAGATCCTGCTTCAGTAACAGAAAGGTTGAGATGCTTAGCCTATGGTCCAACTGTAATTGTGCTTTCTTATAGCGCATACGCAATTAATGGATACACATTTTATACCAAAGAACAGGATGATAAAAGTACTATGCAAAATAGTGGTGTTACCTTGGTGGCTGAAGCAATGCACATATCAAGTGCGAATGACTTAAATCCGAAATTTGCAAATTTGTCATATTTTGGAGTTATCGAGCGCATTTTGGTGTTTGATTACGCGAAGTTTCAGATTCCTGTATTTGGTTGCAAGTGGGTTGAAAATAATAGTGGCATACGAATGGATAAGTCAGGATTTTTGCAAGTGGATCTCAATAGGGTAGGGTACAAAGATGAGCCTTTCATTCTAGCCTCTCAAGCTAAACAAGTGTTCTATGTCAATGATCCTTCAAGTACGAAATGGTCTATAGTGCTTTTATCTAACAAAATAGTTGATGAAAACATTGAAGATCAAGGTGATATTGGTGTTGGCATTGATTCTTGTACAAGAAGCGATCAAAATGAGAATGAATCTTGTACTAGAAATGATCATAATGAGGGTATTTGGATTAATCCAACCGTCCGTGTTGTTAAGAGACGCGTTGAACATAATCCTACCAAGAAAAGAAAGAGACGTTAGTGATAAAGGTAATAGTTTTATTCACTTTGTACCGATTGTTTTATTCAATAGTATAGTACTTATTCAATTTGTTTTATTCAATTTGTACCGATTGTTTTATTCAATTTGTACCGATTATTTTATTCAATTTTTACCGACTAATTTGTTTTGAACCATGTATCCGTTTGTCGACTTCTTTACATGTAAATATACTATTTTGACGACTCCGGAGCTGCTCATGCACTTATCTTTACATTTCGGGACTGTTTTTTTATCGGTTTTGCTTCTGCCCGTAATCAAAAGTCGGTCTTAGGGTCTGAATTTCGGAAAACCGACTTTATTTTTGAGTCCGTGGGGACGTTTTACCATAGCCATGTAAATTTCGTTCAATTCCGACAACTTTATTTTTTGACGCTTATTTTGATTTGTACCGATTTCGTTTCCGATTTACTTGTACATGCATGGTTTGACTTCCATTTTACTTGTATAGATTGTTAGCTTATTAATAGTGTACTAATGTGCTTTAGTTTGTTTGATACAGGTTAAATGGCTCCGGATAGAGATGCTCCACCTGAAAACTCACAAGAAAGAGATGCTCAAGAAAGAGATGCCACGGATACAAATGCTCCACCTGATACTGAAGCAAAAGAAGTTGCACGAGGCATCACTATCATGAAGGGAATCGTTCGACATAGAGACCAAGGATTAGTATACCGATTGGAATGGAATTCTGATAAACAAGCAATTGGTCCTAATTCTGCAAAGTTGACAAGTTATATTGGTACACTTGTTCGTATGCATATTCCGGTCTCCGTAGCTAGATGGAATATGAAAAGCAAAGACTTGGATGAGAAAAAAGACGCGATTTGGGACGAGCTTCAGGTATATATCATATATGGTTAATTGTTGTTATTATCTTGACGATAAATTGTTTAAATTACTTATACTAACACACTATGCGTATGTTTTTTTACAGAGGACTTTTGAGATACCAGATGATCGTAGACGCTACATACTTGGTTTGGCCGGCAAAAGATATAGAGGGTGGAAAGCTTTTTTGACAAACACTTATCTTAAGGATAAAGATGGAAACTTTCTTGAAGAGGCACCGGGACGGCCAAAAAAGTATGAGATCTTCATTGGTGAAGAAGATTGGGCTAAGTTTGTAGAGCAAAGAGATGAAGATTTTCGGAAAAGGAGTGCCAAGAATAGTGAGAGAGCATCCAAACCCGCATATCCATACAAAAAAGGGCGTTTGGGATATGCACGCTTGGAGGATAAAATTGTAAGTAAATAGAAATGCGTTTTAATTAATTGTCTAAATGTGTTTTATTTGATGATTTTATCATTTGTGTCAATGCATAGTTAGAGGAGACTAAAAGTGAGGAAACCTCACTTCCTGAACATGTGTTGTGGAGGGAAGCTCGTGTGGGCAAGGATCATGCTGTCGATCCCGAAGTTCAGAGAGTTTTTACTGAATGTGTAAGTATAATACTGTGTCTTTAATTAAATCAAATGTTTTTTAATATATAAATGATTTTTTAATGTAAATGAATTACAGGAGACCTTGTCGCAATCGGCATCCACCGGTGAGGGGAGCATACTTAGTAGAGCACTAGATGCTCCTGAGTATCCCGGTCGGGTGAGGGGTAAGGGTCATGGTGTGACTCCAACCTCTTTTTACAAGAGTCCTAGGAGAAGAAATCCTTCAAATGAAGAAGTGTTGCAAAAGTTGGCGGAATTGCAAGCACAAGTCTCTGAATTGCAAAGAGATAAAGAAGCGTATATGAGAGAAAAATGCAACACTTCATCGGTGAAAGAAACTAGTGATAAGGCTAGTATCAACTATCAAAGGAAATTTCCCGAGGTAATTATAATTTTTTTTCCTTTTAAATTGTTCTATTTTATTAATGATAATGACTTTATATTTACTATTGGTTTAGGGCATTTCATCTTGCCAACTATACTTATCGGAACCGAGTTATCGACTAGTTGGCAAGGGAAAAGTGCACAACACTTTGGGAGATTTACTTCACCATAGACCGCTCCCGGATGGACACCTGAAAGTATCGGTGGATGTTGTAGTAGATCATGATGCGATGCTACCGGTACCTGACATGGTCTCAGAGACGACATTGCTGCGAGATGCAATAGGATCATTTGTTGCATGGCCCTCGGAGCTCATTACCATTAGTGATGAGGTATATTGAAAACGATTATGAATCATTTAGTTTTCGAATGTCAATTCTAAACCGTTTATTAATTATTTTTTACATTTTAATTTTAGACTGCTCCTATAAAACCCACAGTTAAGGGTAAAGGGATTTTACAGGAGGAGGAGTCCGTTGCATCACTAAAAGAGGTACATTTAAAGTGTTAATAATTAATCTGAATCTAAATCTGCATGATTTTATATTTTACATAACTTATATGATTTTTAGGCATCCGCTCGAGAGTCACAACAAGTGACGCAGCAAGTTCGTACCGTACCACCCACTGGTCCTCCGAAGCCAGCGGGAAAAAAAGGCGGTGCTTTTGTGCCTCGGTACCGGTCGACGCTCGCAACAATGGTTGATATGTCCGATTTGACGGATGGTGCTTTACGTGAAATCGTTATGGATGAGAGTGTCTTCGGTATTGAATTCAAGTCACTTATTACACTTGATGACTTGGAGGAGATTTTTAAGCATGATCAACTAGGCGTCAATAACATGCACTCATACATTCGGTAATATTCCCTCATCCGATATATTATTTAATTAGTCCCACAATATAATTTATTTACACATTTCAATGAAAATAATCTAATGTTTATTATGTTTTTATTTAAGGTTGTTGTATGACAGAGTGTTGCGCGGGACTCCGTTGTCTAACAGATTCCGTTTCGTGTCTTCCGCCCACTGCAGCGGAATGGCAATTGATTCGGAACCAGAATCAGTTAGACAGTGCTTAGTAGATAGATTCATGTCCACCGGCAATACAGAATGTCTGCATCTTTGGGCGTATAATACCCGACCAGTAGGGTTAGTTTCTCATTCTTTGTTCATCTAATCTCTGTTTCTTTTGTGTATAGCAAAATTTTCATATAACCTATTGTTTTTATTTATAGAGCACACTGGTTGCTGCTTGCTATCAACCCTATAAGGGAAGTCGTGTATTATCTGAATTCGGTAAATGGTGAATGGACCAATTATCCGGCCATGAAGGACATCGTTGATTTGTAAGTGGGATCGTTCTAAATATATATTCGTGTATATTTATATATATATATATTTACTTATTTGTGGGATTGATCTAAACATATGCTTTTATATATTTGTTAATTAGATCAATACAAGTGTTCCGAAGTCAACGGGACGCACAGGTATCCCGAACTAAATCTAGCAACATTACTTGGATCCAAGTGCAGGTACATTATTTTTCACAATGTTGCTTATAATATATTTATGCTACTTGATAAAACAATGCACAACTATAGAATCTTATTTGTTTTTCTATGTAGTGCCCGCAACAGAAAAACAGTTACGATCGCGGATACTTTGTATTGAGGTTTATGAAAGAAATCCTTCAGGCAAATCAATTAGAGATTCCGATCACGGTATGAATTTATAACTTAAGATAATTTCATATAATTTATTACATTTAACTAAATGTATCATTCATGTTTTGTTTTTGTTTTGTAGTACCTTGACGAATTCCGTGCCACTGGATACCCGAGACTTAAGTTGGAAGAAATAAAAGAGGATTTGTGTCATTTTTATATTAAGCGCTTTTTCATGTAGGATTTGTGTCGAATTGAAGTACTATAATATTATTGATGTTGTAATGATGTATATATATAATATTGGATATTATAATGGTATTATATTAGTATATTTATATATTGTCTTACTGATGGCTGAAATAATATCGTCAAAAATAAATTACAGGTCGAAAATATTACAGGCTGAAAACATATTACAGGTCGAAAATATTACAGGTCGACTAGGAGGATTAAATTACAGGCTGCACATTAAAATACCTCATTTAGCTACTAAAGCGCTTTTTAAAAAAGCGCTCTTAAAGGCCCACATACTAAAGCGCTTCTTTTTAAAAGCGCTGCCAAAGATTACTAAAAAAGCAAAAAAAAAAAAAAAAACAACATACTAAAGCGCTTTTGTAAAAGCGCTCTTATAGGGGGGGCTATCAGAGCGCTTTTTCTGGAAAAAGCGCTCTTAAAGCCCACCCTATAAGAGCGCTTTTACAAAAGCGCTTTAGTATGTTGTTTTTTTTTTTAATTTTTTCTCTCACAGGTGGGCCTATCACAGCGCTTTTCTGGAAAAAGCGCACTTAAAGGGGGGCCTACCAGAGCGCTTTTTCCTGAAAAGCGCTCTTAAAGGGGGGCCTACAAGAGCGCTTTTTCCAGAAAAACGCTCTTATAGGGGGGCCTACCAGAGCGCTTTTAAAAGCGCTTTCGTAGCCTATGCCAGCGCTGGCTTTGGCAGCGCTTTAAAGCGCTGTTAAAGGCCAAAAAAAGCGCTTTAAAAGCCCTTCCTCGTTGTAGTGCTTTTTATCAATTTTCTTGAACACTAACAATGACATGAATGACTGTATCAAATGAATGACCTACATGAAGTATGCACATGGATGTGATATGAAAGCCAATTGGGGAATAAATAAGTGGACAAATTTTGGGGTGCAACAGTGTGTATGTGAAATTCTGGTATGACAGACTCAGGATGTCATTCACGATGTCAAGACATCTGATCTGTTATTAATGTACCAGAGGCAAAACAGAAAGATCCCTCAACTTTTAATTACCCCTAAGAAGGAGTCAATGAGACCTGGGATCATATGTTCAGTCAACATAACCAGATTGTAAAGTTTATATGGTTCTGTAAAGGAACACCTAACACTTCTGAACCTGATGTTATACACGATGTCATAACATCCATGACTGAACAAACAACACAATGCAGAAGATAAATAACACAGTTAATTGTTAACCCAGTTCGGTCTAACTACCTACTCTGGGGGCTACCAAGCCAGGAAGAAGATTTCACCATCAATAGTACTATTTTATGTAAACAACCTTAGGTTTACAGATAAACAACCTCTGGTTTACCTAGTCACTACCCAATGCAACTTTTATCTCAGACATCCATCCAAGACAAGAGAACCTCTTCTCACTCCCTAGTGATACCTAACTGTTACAACCCTACAACAACTATTTACACAATTAACAATGAACAATAACTTGATCTTTCTTCACAACTTCAATCAAGAATACAATACTCAACTCTTACCTACAGGTTTCGAGTTAGAACAATCCCTTCTCTTACCTACAGGTTTCGAGAAGGACACGGCAGCCTTCCCACAACCTGGATGGTCTACCTATAGAAACCCTAATGACTACATATTTTCTAAACAAGGTTTTCTATATAAAACTATGTTACAAATATTTCTATTTATAACCTCTTTCCAATTGGACTTGGGCTTACAAATCGCAACACTCCTTGCTGTTACAAATCTGCAGAAATCTTCTGCTACAATCAAGGTCTTTTTAATCATGAGTTTCCTAATTTATCTCCTAAATTAGAAACTCCTGAATCTTCAATCTTCTGATCTAATTCTTCCTGAATCTTCAATCTTCTGATCTGATTCTTCAATATTATTTTGACCTTTAAATTTGCGCCACATAGGATTACAAAATATTCCACGAATATCCTGTATCAGTTGAGTAACAAACTAAATCTTTCTTCCAGTTCTGCAGGCGCGATGTCATGAGTTGATGTCATGACATTCCATATAACATCTTGCATGTACTTGTTTTGTTCTTTTTATATTTGCAATATTACACTTGTATTATGTTTTACTGTTATTATGTTTTAGCCAAACATAGATGCCAATCAACCAATAAAAGCACTAACAATCTCCCCCTTTGGCATATTTTGGCTAAAACTAAACATTCATTAAAAATGCAGCAAAACACAAATACTTCAAATTTCAAGACAACAAGGAAGAACAGAATTTTACATTCTCAGAATTAGGCTTTATGTTCTGTTCTTCAGGACTTGAACCACATCATAACATCTTCAGTCTGCTACAAAATCCTTTGTTTCTTTTTACAATAGAAAAATTAGAAGATGATATTCTCTCCCCCTTTTTAGACATAACATGACAAAGAATAATCCGATGTCATAATATGCAGTGGAACACCTTCATGCAACACTGATGTACACGAGGAAGACGATGGGAGAAGGCCTTTGTCTTGGAGGACCAATGGTGGCATAAGAGACTCCTTCCTTAGTCTTGAACCAGAAACCAAATCCTAGCTTAGACCCTGAGAGAGGACTTGAGTGAAAATTGTCCACCACTCCTAGTAACTCATAACACAAATCACAATTGTGTTCATAACTCAGATCACAAATCACAACGACAATAGTTCCTATACTGAAGGTTGTATATGGTGGAACATCGTTGTTGTTATTGCAGAAAAACCCATGGTAGAGACCATCAACATCCCCAGCCCGTGTTTTTCTTTTTCTGAAGAGGTTTTGGTACAGCAACCCATCACAATACCAAACCCAGACACAACTCATAAGAACACACACGAAAGACATCTTGAGAGAGTTTGATTTCTGTAATCCATGGAGATGCCACTATATAGCCATTAGAGATTATAGGAAATAATGATGGTCTTTGGTCTTGTTCAACGGTTAATTATGAAACAGCTCCAAAAGTAATTACTCTTTCCAAAGTAGTTTTTGACTGTTTTTCTGATAGGAGTTATCTTGAAATACCAGCGCATGCATAGTCATTGATTGTACTTTACACCGACCACTGATGTGTAGATAAACTTCAAGACAGATTTCCTTGTTTGACTTAGAAGATTCAATGTCTTTAAACATGTCATGACATCCTGTCAGACATTGTCACTTTTCTTCCTTTTAAGCACATAGCTCAAGATTCTTTAAAAGATTAAGACAAAGCATCCTACGGACCAAGTAACAGACTCCCCACTTACTCACTAGTCATAGACATAGACTTCTGTTGTTCTGAACACCTTGAGACTGTTAGACATACAACTACCTCATTAGTGTAGAGAAAGAATTGTGGATTCCAGTTGCACATGGTTAGATTGAACCATTGACAAATAACTGACAAGAATGTCACATTTTCTTCATGATGTTAAAGTATTTTTAACCAAGAAAAATTTCTTGACAAAAGAAGTCACTCCCCCTATCTGAGATAGTCTGAGCTTCTTCAAGGAATAAGCTTGAAATGATGAATGGAAAATATAAGACGCATCTTCATATCTTCAAGAGCCGCACCCTCTGTTCAACTATCCTGCTGAACACACTCACTATAGCAAAGTTGCTCCTTTACATTAAATACTTACACCAGAAGTAAGATGTCATAACATTGTGTCTGACATTTGTAATACCAGTATTTTCCACAAGGTTCATCTCTTTCTTCAACAGACCCTTGTCTACTAACTTATCTCATCCAGAAATGATCAACTGATGACCTCTTGACCCTAGAAGCACGCATAGAGAGGTTGCCACAATCTCAACATACAAAACTGCCACTTCTTGAACTTTGTTAAGCATAACCTTACCATGTTTGGATCAGATCATGGTGTTTCTCAATCTCACACATTGATTACCATGCTCCTTGAACCGGAAGGATTCTCCTTTATCCTTAGCTGTGTTGATCAGATCATAGAACTTTTGTCTTCATAGTCATTTTCACTAAGTGAAGTCTTCATCATGAAAGTAACTATGTATTGCCATAACAAATTACTTACATCCAGATCAGAACCTGCCCATTCTAATCCACATTATGCCTGAACTGCCACTTTAGAAAATAATGTCGCTTTTTCAAACTTCTAATGCATATTCCTAGTCCTTCTTCCAGGATAAACGCACTTTGTGATGTTGACATTACTCAAGACATAAGTTTGTATGAACTCAAACAAACTCTGACTATCCATAGAGATAACACTTCTCTATAGAGGACTTGGAACACAAGAAACATTTTGTGTTCATGACACAAAACAAGACTCTTATTCTTTACCAAACAACTGTAAAGAATGACCTCAGACTTAACAATGTCTGAACACTACCCTTAAACCCTATGATTGTCACAATTAGACAACCATAACCTAGACTCTAGACATTTCTCATATTCGAAAGAGGAACATGAGGGACTCAAACAAGACTAAAAAAACGAAAAGACTCTATAAACCTGAGCAATTTAAACAACATACCTGGACTTTAACTAAAGTCTCGAATAAGAGATGTTATTTGAAGACGAACTGCACCAGGTGGACTTGTGCATAGGTTGGATCATGCACTAGGTCAGAACAAGTGATACACACCTTCAATCCATGTCTTCGAATGATAATGCAAAGAATATTCTTTGTCGGTCTCTGAGAATAAACATGTTTTGAGTTATGTTCTGACAACTTGTGTGACTTTGTTCTTCTGGCTTCAATGTTAGTCTTTGAAGGACTTTACATTAGGATAGAAGCAGAATAACATTGTCTTTGTTGATCTTCATACTCTTTTACTCCCCCTGAGATATACAAATTTAGGACATTTTTTATGTTCGTCCTTGAAGTTCCCTTCATTTGGAATTTGCCATAGTTTCCAAGTTAAGAAACCTCAGTTTACTTGCTACACAAGATTCAGATTGTCGCACTCTGCAACTTGAAGTAGAAGAAACTATGATTGTGTAACCATAAATCAATCTTCAGCATACACATCTGAGTCATTTCATACAGACATTGTAAATATCCAGCTCCCATCAAGATATTTAACAGAATCAGTATGCTACACCAGATACTCTTGCCATTCTTCCTTAATATGTGAAGATAATTGAGAACACATAGCTAGAAGAACTTCTTATCAGTCTAGCATCCAGGTTCTAAACTCAATAAGTACTAAGTCTCCCGTCAAAGTACTTACCAGCTTTTCAGTTAGAATTTGCTACTCACACTAGGTCATTCTGACTGATTACCTCTTCACATTTACACTTTTATTCTCTTTGAAAATATACTAAAGGGAAACTGAAGATCTTGAGATGATGTTGTGACATCAGATATGACATCATCCTTCATGGTTCTTGGTTAACATCCTTAATGTCAAATTGACAACACTCGGGGTGGGAATAGAATAATCCAATTATCAGCAATATCCAGATATACCAAGGAAAACAATAGCCAGCATCTCAATAAGCTTTTCTTCAGAGTCACAATATTCAGCTCCAACAACTGCTCTATGGTTATGAATGATAATACACATATCTGGTTCCATTGATCAGAGGAAAATACCATATGTAAGCTCTTCTTAATTTAATCACAAATGATCAGAAAGGAATACCTTCATGAGTTTTCTTGAGGCACTGAGCTTTTACTTCTAACTGAATTGGAGTAGAAGCACATGTTAATCGTGTCCTGATCAACTTATAGATGTCTCCTCTTCCAGACCAGGAGTAGGTTCCAAACCAATATTCTCACACTACATTAGTTTAGCACCAGAACATCTGTTCTTCAGCTGGTAGCTGCATACCAGTACTAATGTCCCAACATCCGGTAGGACATCTGTTCCTCCTTCTAGGAACACTCCAGCTTTGAAATTGTTCAAGGTTCACACTTGCAAATAATTATGAATATCATTGATCATTTGACATTAATCAGCTCTAATAAACCATATCATTATGAGTGGACTTGAGAGATTACTCAAGTATCTTTGACACTTTAATCAAAGTTGTAAGGTTCTACCATACATTCTGTTGAATATTCTTAACCCTAGAATCTTTCTTATACACATGGGGTTGCATAGAGACTATGCAGCGGAAAATAGTCATACTTCAACAGAATTCACACAATGCTTACTTCAAGTGTTAGTTGTAAGCATGACAACTACAACTTGATTGCTACTCAACCTTGCACAATGCTTGCTTCTGCACCAAGCAACAGACTAGACCTAACCAAAATCCTGACCTGATGAACTCACATATACACAAAGATTACCTTATCAATATCTTCACTCCCGCATGAAGCTTTTGATGTGATTCTTCTCTATCCATAGATACCGGTCAAATTAGTTTTGTAATTCAATTTCTTCACTCCCGCATGAAGCTTTTGGATTTAGCACTCCTTGTTCCAGCATCACGGCTCTAGGTCAGGTTTGTCTAATCTTCCACACTTAGGTCCATCCTCCACTTCAAGGGACCATACAATATGAACACTCCTTGTTCACACAATCTTCTACCTTTACCACAACCAGAATGTATCCCTCATGGATCTCATCCAGAAACAGACATGATGCCTACTATAATACCAATTAAAATTCTGGTATGACAGACTCAGGATGTCATTCACGATGTCAAGACATCTGATCTGTTATTAATGTAGCAGAGGCAAAACAGAAAGATCCCCCAACTTTTAATTACCCCTAATAAGGAGTCAATGAGACCTGAGATCACATATGTTCAGTCAACATAACCTGATTGTAAAGTTTATATGGTTCTGTAAAGGAACAACTAACACTTCTGAACTTGATGTTATACACGATGTCATAACATCCATGACTGAACAAACAATACAATACAGAAGATAAATAACACAGTTAATTGTTAACCCAGTTTGGTCTAACTACCTACTCTGAGGGCTACCAAGCCAGGAAGAAGATTTCACTATCAGTAGTACTATTTTATGTAAATAACCTCAGGTTTACAGATAAACAACCTCTAGTTTACCTAGTCACTATCCAATGCAACCTTTATCTCAGACATCCATCCAAGACAAGAGAACCTCTGCTCACTCCCTAGTGATACCTAACTGTTACAACCCTGCAACAACTATTTACACAATTAACAATGAACAATAACTTGATCTTGCTTCACAGCTTCAATCAAGAATACAATACTCAACTCTTACCTACAGGTTTTGAGTGAAAACAACCACTTCTCTTACCTACAGGTTTCAAGAAGGACATGGCAGCCATCCCACAACCTGGGTGGTCTACCTATAGAAACCTTAATGACTACATCTTTTCTAAACAAGGTTTTCTAGATAAAATTAGGTTACACAGATTTCTATTTATAACCTATTCCCAATTGGACTTGGGCTTACAAATCGCAGCACTCCTTGCTGTTACAAATCTGCAGAAATCTTCTGCTACAATCAAGGTCTTTTTAATTATGAGTTTCCTAATTTATCTCCTAAATTAGAAACTGCTGAATCTTCAATCTTCTGATATGATTCTTCCTAAATCTTCAATCTTCTGATTTGATTCTTCAATATTATTTTGACCTTTAAATTTGCACCACATAGGATTACAAAATATTCCACGAATATCCTGTATCTGTTGAGTAGCAAACTGAATCTTCCTTCCAGTTCTGCAGGCACGATGTCATGAGTTGATGTCATGGCATTCCATATAACATCTTGCATGTACCTGTTTTGTTCTTTTTATATTTGCAAGATTACACTTGTATTATGTTTTACTGCTATTATGTTTTAGCCAAACATAGATGCCAATCAGCCAATAAAAGCACTAACAATATGAATGTGATGTGATTAGTCATATAACTTTACGGGAAAAAAGACCCTTGTGTTTTTACAACACTCGGATCACTCAAACGTGGCTTAGGGAGATTTCACATTTCCTCTCTTTCATACTTTGAAACTTCAAGATTTGTCAAATAATTCAGTCATACAGACACTTGCTTGAATTCTTCTTGAAGATAAGGCTTGAGATTTATTCTTGTTGATTTCCATCGACAGAGGATCTTTGTAGTGATCATCACACTCTATCTTAATGTATTTGCATCTTTAATCGCTTGTAAACCACACAAGTTACATTGTTAATGACTCTTATTATTTTTCATCATCAAAATAACATTCACCATTGAGGGAAATTTGTGGATAGTTGTCTTAATGTATTAACCTGTAAAACATGGTTCCACATTCTCTTCCTTTTTATGATGACAACGCATCTCTCAAGGAGTTGGTAAAAGAAATCACACACACACACACACATATATATATATATATATATATATATATATATATATATATATATATATATATATATATATATATATATATATATATATATGTTTGGAGTAATTAAACTCCCCCTCAATTAAGTAGAGAGTATACTCTACTCCTCCTGAGAGTATACTTCTCCCCCTTTGTCAAAATCAAAATGGTAGGTAAAGATGCATTGCAAAAATTTGAATATGCAAACACATTGGCATATGAATATTTAGAAAAGGGAAAATATCATTTTATTTAATTCAAGGGAGAATACAAAAGGGAAATTGCAGGAAATAAAACAAGCAATAAAAGCATATAAGAAACAATTAGTTTATCTCATCATCATCTTTGCTATAGACCATTAGAGATATGATTTTTTTCTCCAATTTCTTTATAAGCTTGTTAATCTTTGAGCGCATTTCTTTTTGATGAATATCATTGAAAATGTTTGAAGAGGATGAAGGGAGGCTATTATTTCTTCGTTTTCTTCTCCTTCTTGGGGGTAGTGCAACAATTTCTCTTCCTTGCATAGTATATCTCATTTTGCTAAAAATGCCTTTCCCTATTTTTGAGTGCATAATTTCTGGTTCTTCTTCTTCTAAATCAAAGTTAGTGTATAGTAGGATTTTTGTGAATAGATAACCATGTGGTAGAGTCGTGTTTTTATTTTTGCTATCCAATATATGATGAAGCATAACATCTACCCAAATTTTCCAACTTGATTTTCCAAAAACCAAAGTACAAGAGCATCCCATTTTTGGATGGTGTTAGAGTTGCTTTTCCTTGGGAAATTACCATGATTCATTGTATAGTGAATCATTATATTATTCGAGCGTACAATGTCGACAGTGAATAAATATTGATGGATCAATTATAAGGGATTGAGCATAGAGGTCAAAGTTGAATTCGTTACCTTCATTGTCATTTTGATCATGATCTTGATTGATGAAATGTAGGTTGCACGCTTGTGCAAACTCTTCAAGATATAGAGAGATGAAATGCTTCTTGACTTCAGAGTTAATAACATTATTTGAGTATTGTTGGTTAAGTAAGATATTCTTACCAATTTGGGACACCATTCTTTATGTATTTTAAAGATGAAGTTTCTTAGGCTGGCAAAGTTGAAGGCTTCTACAAAGAGGTGATCTTTGAAGAGTTCTTCATCCAAGTATTGAGATATGTACACTTATATATCGAAAAAGTATCGGTTGAAAGTGTTATGTTGATCTTAAGTGAAGAAGTCTTCAGAGAAGTAGATGGTGAGGCTTAAGAGGATGGGTTCTTTTTGGTACCATTTGAGCATATAATAAGTACCAAATTAATAGATATCAAACAATGGTTATACCAGAGTCCAAATTTCACAAGAGTTTTGAAAGTAGAAAGATTAGAATTCAAAAGTAATTAATATGTAATTCTAAATAACACATTGATTTTCAAAGTTCGAGTTTTGATTTAGATATGATAGTTTCATGAAAAATATAAACTATCTCAACTTAAACCACAATAAACAACAATAATAAACATAAATCATAAATCATAAATCATGCCTCATATGAAAAGGGGAGAAACTGGATCTGGGAGAAGGAAATGAACATGAACTTGAACATCTTCACACCAAAAAACTGATCTGAAAAATTAAAACCAAGTAAGCAACATATTCACACCAAAAAGATGAAGAAAACTAAAAAAATGAACATGAACATGAAAATTCAAAAGTAATTAATATGTAATTCTAAATAGCACATTAATTTTCAAAGTTTGAGTTTTGATTTAGATATGAAAGTTTCATGAAAAATATAAACTATCCCAACTTTTTTTTTTTTGACAAACAGAAAATCAACTCATATCATTAATCAAAATGTGTTCAATACAAGAAGGGATCAAATTAAAGATACTACGCCTAGACCAAGAATCGGCCGCCTTAGCTAGAGCGTTAGCCGCCGAATTCGCTTGGCGCTTTACAAACTTTACCTCAAAGTTGGGAAAATTAAACAGCAAACTATTAATGGAAGAAATAATAGAACAAAAAACCGAACAACCTTGTTGGTTGACCAAGATAGCTTGAACCAATCTTTGTGAGTCGCTTTCAAAAATCACATTCGTCAAGTTTAAATCAATGGCATTATGGATAGCTTCTTTAAGGGCCAAGGCTTCAGCTTCAATAATTGGATAAATGCAAAAATCCCAAGCTGCTCCCGCAATAATAAACCTCCCTAAGTGATCTCGCATACACCATCCCCTATTGGTGGTACCCCGTCTAGTGTTAAAGCCGACATCAACATTACATTTTATTTTCCCCTCAGCCGGCGGGCACCAAGACTGAATCGGAGGCAAATTATTAGAAGGCCCAAGATTTACTTGCGCCGAAAACCACTCACTCCAACTACAAAAAGCATTCAAACCAAGCTTGGAAAAAGCATCACACTCATTATTCCAAATAAGATTATTACGGTTCTTCCACAACAAATCAATCATAACCGCAACTCTACCCGCGCTCAACTTGTCCTCCTTACTACAAATATCAAGAAGAATGGAGGTAATGTCATGAGAAGAAAGGATACGGGAATCAATAATATGAGACAAACCTGCTGCCCGCCAACACCCATTAGTAACCGAGCACCCAAAAAAGACATGCCATGAATCCTCCCTAGCATTCTCACAAAACGGACAAGTATCGGGGCAAGACACATGATGCTGGCGCAGCCTCACTCTCGTCGGAAGACAATCCCGGCAAATTCTCCAAAGTAAATGCTTCGCCCTAGGAGGAGCTTTAATGTTCCAAAGGCTACACCAGTTCCCCGTATCACCTGCACCCACCAACCGAGAGGACTCCTTCCTCCACACCCTATAACCCGTCCTCACACTATACTCCCCATTTTGCTCCTCTCCCCAAATCCACCTATCTTCCTGCACCTCCTCAACTAAAGGAACTTGAAGAATAATCTTCGCCTCTTCAGACCCAAACATCTCACTGATTAACCCAGCATTCCAGAATTTGCCATATGGCGATAGAAGATCATGAACAGACATATCATACACACCATATCTTTGCGGACCATACAACATACCCTCCTTGATACCCCTAATCCAAGGAGAACCCATCAAAGGAATGTTCCTACCATCCCCAATACTCCATCTGCACCCCAGAGACAAAAGAGGCCTTGCTTGCCAAACACTGCGCCACACAAAGCTGGGATTGTTACCCAAATTTGCCTCAAAGAACGACGAATTAGGGAAATACCTAGCTTTGAAGATTCTGGAAACCAATGAGTTAGGCTTGGATAACAGGAGCCAGCCCCTTTTCGCCACCATAGCCAAATTAAAAGATTTAAGATCCCGGAATCCAAGACCCCCTGCATTCTTTGTATCTGTAAGTTTATCCCAAGCCATCCAACGAATACAATTATGATTGGTTCCACCACCCCACCAAAAAGAATTAAGCATCTTCTCAATATTTGAGACAATACCATCAGGAAGAATAAACAAGCTCATAATGTATGACGGAATAGATTGAAGCACCGACTTTATCATCACCTCTTTACCAGCCCGAGAAAGAGGCCTTCCTCTCCAAGAATTAATCTTTTTCCAAATTCTATCCTTCACATAACCAAAAGTAGCTTTCTTACTTCGACCAATAGCAGACGGGAGACCCAGATAGGTACCAGTACCCATAACATGTCGCACCCCCATGATTCTAGCCAAATCCTCCTGAGCCGGCCTACTAAAATTCCTACTAAAGAACACCTCAGATTTTGATAAATTAACATCTTGACCAGACGCATCTGCATAAATTATAAGGATCTCCATAATATTGTGAACTTCGGGAAGATTAGCCCTGCAAAAAAGAAAACAATCGTCAGCAAAAAGTAGATGGGACACACTAGGTGCCCCTCTACACATCTGAATCCCGTGGAGATTCCCACGTGCCACCTCTCTATTAATCAGAGCTGAAAGACCTTCCGTGACGAGAATGAAGAGATAGGGAGATAGGGGGTCCCCCTGTCTCAAACCTCTTCCTGGCTGAATAGGACCAACAGAATCCGCGTTCACAAGAACAGAATAATTCACCGAGGAAACACACATCATCATCCAGTTCACCCATCTTTCCGAAAACCCCAACCGCTCCAGCATCCCCCTCAGGAAACCCCAGTCCACCCTATCATATGCCTTACTGATATCAATTTTCAGTGCCAGCTGAGCGTTATGTCCCGACGTCCTCCTCTTCAGACAATGAATTATTTCAAAAGCTATCATAGCATTATCAATAATCGACCGGCCTTCCACAAACGCCGATTGTTCCTCCCCAATACACTTGGCCAGGCACTTCTTCAATCTATTAGCAAGGAGTTTAGAGAGAATTTTATAAGCCACATTACATAAAGCTATAGGCCGCAGATCCCCCATTCTATTAGGATTGTCACACTTCGGAATAAGGCATATGTTAGTATCATTAAGAGAAGGCGGGAAATAACTTTGTTCTAACCAAACCTTCGCTTCCGCAAAAATATCATCACCACAGATATTCCAAAACTTTTGATAGAAAGCAGGATTAAACCCATCCGGCCCCGGAGATTTATCTGGATGCATCTGACTTAATGCTACAAACAATTCCTCCTTTAAGATAGGGGCAGTTAGAAGAGTATTATCAACATCAGAAATAACAGGCTGCACCAAATCCAGAACTGGAGCATACACTCCTGACTTGGCAGCGAACAAATTATCAAAATACCGCCTAGCAACCTCACACAATCCAGCTTGATTTCTAACCTCAGATTGAGATTCATCAATAAGAACTTTAATTTTCTGGTTGTTGCGACGCACCGAAGCTGACCGGTGAAAGAAACTAGTATTAAGATCTCCATTGCGAAGCCAATGCATCTTCGCTCTCTGTCGCCAATAGGTGTCTTCCCTGATAAGAATGTTATTATACGCATTATGAGCTTCCTTATAACGGGCAGCATTCACCGGATCACCACTTCCACGATACGATTCCAACTGAAGTCGAATTAACTCCCTATCCTCATGCTTCTGTCTAGCCCGCAACCCAGACCAACGCTGCAGATCAGCAGCACAGGACGCAAGTTTACCCACCACCGAGATCGGTACAGCAGACCCCCAACCCTCCTCAACAACCTCCGACACTCCTTCCTCCTCCAGCCACCAATTTTCGAACCGAAAGGCCCTCCTACTCCGCCTGTGTTGCCCCGGCTTACACTCGCTCGTAAATTTATTTCATATAAATATTTTTTAATTTAACTGCTGGATTGAAACATAATATCATAGATAATACCTATAAAATTTAAGATTTATTTATAATAATTTACTAAACCATTTAGTATTTAGTAAAAAGTTGAAACAAATCTTCCATACTGCCTTCGAACTATCGATCTTTAAAAATTTAAAATAACGATTTCTAACAAATGTTTTAATCACTTTCGAGAGAAAAGAAGTTTTGAATCATTAACCACCAAAACCACAAGGATTCAAACAGGAAATACTCATTGTCTCTGGTCCCACATCACTTGAACTACTACGGAAGTCTTGCTAAAGGTCATCATCATCCATCACGCATTTCCTTTTTGGTAAAACAACATTCATTTCCCTCGCATTGCAACTCAAACAGTTTGATATATCTCTTTCATATTGTTGGTTTGGAAGAAAAAAAACTTGAATGAAGAAAATAAAAAGTACATTAACATCGTAATAATAACACTACGGTTCCGAGGAAACAAAAGATCCTTTTTCATCCCAACTATGCTATCTGCCACATCCACTTTTAAGCCCTTAACCAACAAAAAGGTAACAATCCAACACAACACCTCTTCTATTAGGGGCACTAGCTAGTTGCTACTCTCATCATTCACTTGGTCTGTTTGATTTCTTTAAATATATACTCCTACAACAAACTACTAAATTATAACTAGTATAATAGAAGACAAAATTATCTTTCAAAAGATTTAATCTTTATCACAAAATTGAGACAATAGGGAGTATTAAAAAAATTGTAGTCTATTGTACAAAACTTAGTTTAATTAGAGGTTATGGGTTTGAAACTTTGAATCCAATAATGAAAGATTGTTAAATTTTTAATGAGAGTTTGCCTCCTTTTATAATCCTCTTAAGAATTAATTTCTACCATGCAATTATTTGTAACGTTTGTCACTTACACCCTCCTTTTCTATTTATAAGAAAATTTTGACTTTTTTGTTTTATTGAATAAATGATGTGTTTAGATTATATATATATATATTAGATACATCAATTATTCAATGAATTTAAAAGATTAAATTTTAGTTATAAATAGGAATGGAGAGTAAATATTATGGTCCTACAAGATGTAATACCCCGTATTGGTCTAAGCATGATTATACATTAATTGTGAAGTGTTAAGGAGAAACTATGAGTTAAGAGAAGTGAGTGGATTAGTTAGAACCTAACCAAATGGCATAGTGGTAAATCTCATTTAGTTGAAGGGCATTTTGGTCATTAGTCTTCAATTGCATGTAGGCCTAAGGCCATGTTTGATTGAATGTATTACAAATCACACTTTATGAATGGATTTGAGAGAAAGAAAGAAGAGAAACTTTTATTCATCATCATCTTCCCCATTTTCGCAACCCTTGATACAGCTCCACTAAATCAGGTATATCTCTCAACTCGTAACTCCGATCGTAACGATTCTGGTCCCATTGGAAAGCTAACGAATTTCTCTTCGATTTGCACCTATGGTTCGCGTTCATAGCTTGGTTATTGGTGGAGATAAACGCATTTGAAGATTGATGATTGATGCTGAAAGTGAGTGCAAGAGTGGTTACGGGTTTGAGCATATTAGAGGTGAAGTGTTGGTCAAAGAGAGAGTTCAATGGCAGCAAGAGTATCCTCATAACCTCCATTAAATCCATGGTGAGTCCTTAGATAGTAACTTGGGGATTTGCATGTAAGGGTTAGTGATTGGGGTTTAGGGATTGTGAGAATTAATCATAAATCCATGACACTAACTTGATAATTGTGTTAATTGTTGGTTGCTATTGATATTTGCTGGCTGGATACGTCTTTGGTTGTTGCATGCAGGTGGTTTTGATGGGTATAGACACCCCATTACGGAACTGATATGTTCTGAGTTTTTCTGCAATAAGGATGGTCCGCTAAGCGGACTACAGTCGCTTAGCGGATGTTGTTGTAGTTCTGCAGCTTATCGCGAGTCCGCTAAGCGGACGGGCGAAGGCCGCCCAGCGGATATTCCAGAAGTAAATGTTGTCGCGAGCCCGCTTAGCGGACGTGAGACCGCTAAGCGGAAGATGCTGTTTGTGGAAAAATAAAATATCGCGAACCCGCTAAGCGGACAGGAGCCGCTAAGCGGAAGATGCTGATTGCAGAATTCTGTTTTCTTACCCCTTGAGTGCAGTTCTGGTTCTCATCCGTAACCGGACTCCTCCCTTATTGTTTATGCGTACCTCTTGGTAGTATGTGACGCTGTTAAGTATTTAATTATAATACTTCCATTTGATTAGTTGGAAATTATGGATTATGCATGATTTGAATGTGATAGTGTAACTACCATTATTTGTTCCTTAATGCTTGATGAATGCAATGTGATGGAACATGAAATGTGGTGATATCCAAATGTTTTGGTTGAACATTCGGATTGGTTTGTATTATGATATTACACTTGATGTGTGTACGTATGCTCGAATCGAAGTGGCCGGGGGTTAGGTTGGGATATACCTCTTACTATGATGTAAGGTATTATCCTGGATCATGTGGTCCGTGGAATAGTCCGATGTTATGATCAGAGGTCGCGCACCTGAGCTACCGTTGCAGTGTGCTCGTGAGTGCCGTGAGGGGCTTATACTCATTGTCGATGACACACTTGTGTGCTCGGTATGGTGGGGCTATGTGGCCATGTAGGCTATTACATAGTGATTGTAACTCACCTCTAGTAAAGTCATGTAGACTAATACTAGGCTTTCGCCCGGTGGGACCATGCGTCAAGGTGGCGGTTTGTACTCGGTGTAACCCACTTGCGTGAAGAAGGTTAATGGGACAATGACGCCATTTAGGCTAATGTCATCTCGCGGCCACGTAGGCTTGTGCGAACCCGTTTAACCATCTTGCAGTGAGCTTGTACAAGTCCCTTGACACTAGGCATGGGTGGACTCATCGAGGGTGTGTTCGTTCCATAATCTAGCCGAGGTTTATTACACTTCTTGATTCCCCGTATATGGATACGGGTTGCATACTTGGTTGTGATATACTTGTGTGCTTGTATATGATGAGTCCTATGGTGGACGATTCCTTGTCTTCTCCGTACTTGTACCGGATGTGAGGATAACCCCGAATCAATGGTGGATTCGGTTTGTTGATGCATGTACCCTGTAGAACCGAGTGGACCCATAGGATAGGAGGACTCACTGAGATTTAGTAATCTCACCCCAATCAACTTATATTTTTTTTCAGGTGCAGTTTAGTAGCGTTTGACAGATAGCAGGTTCGGATTGACGACTTAAAGTGGTGATGGCTCGGAGACCTCGTCAGATCTCATTTTCCGCTGTGCAGATCCATGAAGACACATGTTTTGTAATTGTTAATATTATTCCATGTTGTATTCATATGGATCATCTTATATCTTAACTTTTGTATGTACTCAAATACCGATTTTTAACGTTTCATGCATAATATACTAGTCAATTATGTTTGGGGTGTTACAGTTGGTATCAGAGCAGGTCGATTCTCGGCCGAGCCATGAGACATCACTAGCAATTCCTTTCCTCCTCACATGTGTGCGTTGCTAGCCTGATTTTACTGACATCTCATTGAGTCGTTGAACTTGATCAACTCATCGACTGAATGTGTGACAGTGGAATTACGGCAGAGCCGCCACGAGGGCTCATAAAACCTGCAAGGTTGTGAACCTAAGTCGTTGAAGTAGGATGAGTAATGGATTGTTTGGACATTGTAAGTGGATAATATTGGAGTCGTCAAGCTTAAGGAGAGCGTTCGACACGAAGTAGTGATACCCGAACTGTCAAGGTGTGGGTCGAGACAACTAGAACCCCAGTATTTTGATTGGACGAAGTGAAATTTTCTCTAAGTCTTGGTAATAGCAAGGGAAATCCAGACACGATTGAGAAAGAGCCTTGTAAGTAAGATTCTCCGAAGGTGTCGAACTGGGATTTAGTAGGATTTAGTACTGATGATACTGTTGTTGCACCCCAAAATTTGCCCACCTAATTTTTATTTCTAACTGGCTTAAAGTTTCACATTCATCTGCATACATCCATTAGGTCATTTAAATACAACATGCACCATTAACCAGTAAATTCGGTATGGGCTCAAGGATCCTGGATTATGGCTCTTATTCGTTCCGTTTGAGCTTGGTAAAGGTCAATTGAGGACCGTGAAGTAGGGTTGGGTTCAGGCTATATATTGCTACGTTTATGTTCATTAATCCAAGAACATGGTCTCTTTAATCAATTTATCGTTGAAGCACGAGGCATTGCGGAGAGTAGACCATCAAAGAATGTGGATGTTCATCACTCATTCAAAATTGGTTCAATTTAGTAAAGTATCTTAAAGATGGCAAGATGGAAAGAATCGTAGGTGAAATGCTTGCATTTTGAGTCACGAATTACAAAGAACACGCTCATTCATTTGATTTGTATATCATGAAGGAACAGTGCATTTATTTTTTTATTCAAGGGACTTCCTCGTTGCAATTTCAAACCTAATGGTTATTGCTATACACAATCAAAGGAATTTGGAATTTCTAACACAACTGGGAAAAGGTGACCACTCAGGGTATTTGGGACTGAATTTATCTCATGACATTCTTTCACATGGCAAGTTTAAAACAAATGTTTGAATTGATAAGTGGAGTATAATCAAGGGAAGAGGAAATTAAAGCTTCATCTTACAAATCCAAATACATTACAAAGACCAAAAGTTACATTGCACTTTCAAAGAATGCATCACATTATATTCCAAGCCTACAAATTGATAACCCTAACTTATTACAGAGGCACTACAAATCGCAAAGGAAAGATTATATCGAGGAAAAAAGAACTTGCTGCAGCCATCTAAGTACATGTTACAAAATTCAACAAATTCAGGTTTCAAGCTTTTCACATTGCACACGATCCATCTCGAACATATCCACTTCAAGCTTTCATATCCTCACGCCTCATGTTTCAAGCCAAGCCAAAACCTGCAACACTAATCAGCATCATCACTATGCTATATTCAAGTTCAGTTTAAGTCACACATGAATCAAATAAATGGTACTCTGCATATAAAGAAACCGAAATAGCCCTGCAATACAAAATCAGTCCCTGTAGCGATTCACTTCATACAAATTCATTAAATCCAAACTTGCTCAGTTTAGTCTCCACACAAAAAATATACACACATTCCAAACATAACCCTTTCAACACCTAACTGTCCTAACCTATTTCTAAACCTCTTCCTAACTGTTTTAACTAACAGCTTCCCTAACTAATTTCTCTTCACATCCTTACTTCTAACTAACCTTATAACCACCAAAAACAGATTTGTAACTAACTTCCTAAGCAGTTTTATAACAGCACCTCTAACCAATTTTTATAACAGAAAAAGCAGTCTTGTAACAACCTATAACAACTCTAACTAATTTCCCAAAGTCGGTTACAAAACTCTAAACAGATAACAGAATTTTGACACAAAAAGGAGGAGAGGGAATTAACTGAAATCAAGAGTTGAACTCACCTCATAACCTGGAATTCTCTTCATCTTCAATATCTATATAACAGAGCACTGCTACATTCTTCACAGCTCCCTTGAATTCCATTCATTCACCACTTCTCAGCTCTCTCCTCTCCATCATCTTCATCACTTCACACGATTCTTCATCACCATCTCCACAATTCACCATTCATAATCTTCCATTCTCCTTCATAATTTCCTCACCTCAGAATCTCTACACCATGACAAAACTTCAATCTTCTTCTCCATTCTTCAGAATCAAATCACCAAATCTTCTTCATCTTCACACTAATCAACGATCTTCAGTCATCCATCTTCACCTCAAACTCACGAAGAACACAACAAAAAAGTTGCAGAATAAGACCAAAGAAGAAGAAAGAAGATTGAAACAGCAGAAGAAGGAATCAGAAGAAATCGAAACGAAAAAAAAAAGAAGAACGATAACAGAGAAAAGAGAATTCACCTGCAAGAAGAAAACAAATCGTTCATCTGTTCTTCAATGTTAACAACAATCTCCAACAACATCACCATCACCGATTCATCATCTGAATCGCTTCTGCATCACATTCAACCATTGCGTTCATTCATCATCATCGCAACAATCATCACCACGCCACAACATCAGCAAGAACAGCATCAGCATCGCCATCATCGCACCACACAGTGTTCATCATCATCAACGCATCATCACGCTCACACCTTCAGCGACTTCGTGACAGCGTCCGTCGTCATCATTAAACGCAACAAGAAGGAGAAGGAGATCGAGATAGGAGGAGGTTTGGTCACGACGGTGTTCAAACGCATGCCGGAGATAGGGTTGGGTGGCCGTCGTCGTTCGCCGGTGAGAAGAGATAAGAACGAGAGTGAGAGACGACTGAGGAAGGAGGAACGACACATTGAGGTAACCCTAGAACCCCAATTTTCCCTTTTTGGTTTAAATTGATTATTTTTTTATTTTATTTTATTATTTTCATAATAAAAGTCTGATTATATAAACTGAATAATAAATATGGATCATCAATAGCAATTGGGCCACGTACGAAATCTGTTAGCTACACCCCCCACTGGCCCAGGCTCTACTTGACATACCAAAAATCTGAACAACAAAAATAGTTTGCTGGGCCAACACCTTTGAGCCCAGCGTTTTGCTAATCACACCATTTGATTCAATATGCACCCCCTGACCTTTAATTAATGAATTTAGGTGTTTTCATAAATAACAAAAATGCTAATTTTTAGACTTCGATACAATTTTTGGCATATAAAAATAATCAACAAATAAACATTAGTTTAGGCTTTTATTTCATTTCTTTTTGCTTGATCAAATTCTTGTCTTTTTGGCACATAAAAAACCATAAAAATAATAGTATTTTAAATTCGATTTTTGTACTATTTTGCATTGTTCACTTTCATGTCTTGTACCATATTTTCAAGTGTTTATGTTAGCCATTTTACACTAATTTTTGTATCGTTATTTACTTGTATTTTTACTTGTAATTTCGATCTCCGCTTATGCTTATATTCTCATGTCGCTTTTTGCTCCTAACCATTAGGTAGAAACCATGACAACTTTAGGAATTAGAGGTTCCCATCATATTAGGCTAGTTTTCATCTTAGGCTAGTTTTGTTTATTTTCCTTTTCAACTTTAAAACACTTAATAAAGGAAGAGGCGAATCACATAAAAAGTGGGAGAGAAACGAGTGGGATTTATTCCCTAATCTGTTTCTCGAACACTTAGTGAAAGAGAAATGAGTGGGATCAATTCCCTAATCTGTTTCTCTATCACTACTTAGAGAAATGAGTGGGATTCATTCCCTAATCTGTTTCTTAATCAATAGAGAAATGAGTGGGATTCATTCCCTAATCTGTTTCTCGATTATGCAGAGAAATGAGTGGGATTCATTCCCTAATCTGTTTCTCTGACATCATACATTCTATGTGATTCAACTCACAGATTAATTCCCCTTAAAAATCACCAACCAAAAACGTCTAAAACATCTAATAAAGGCTCAGACCTAAATCAAAGTAATGAAGTGGTGCGGAACCTTGTATTGGGTTTTGTTCATCATGGAATTACCCTAAAAAATACAAACAAATTTTCTCTCTTTTCTCTCTTGCCTCCGAGGCATTCTTTCTCTTGCCTTCAGGGCATTCTTTCTCCTAATCGGACACGTTATTTCCGCTCCATTCCCAGCTTAAGACTCCAGAGGTCGAGCAGCGGAGTGCGAATGTAACTTCGTCCACTAAAAAACACAAAAACAAACAAAAACTAAAGAGCCGAACTACGGCGCTCTGATTCCTGAAAAGGATACGTAGGCATTAGGTCGCGGGGCCTAAGCGAGCACAACTATTTATAAACCTTATTTTCCCCGTGTTTCTTTCTTTCATTTGCATGCATTCCCTTAGTAATTAAGCTTTAGATTTATACACCCTTAGAATAGAACAAACATAGGTGGATACCATCGAGTACGATGGGCGTGAGGGGTGCTAGCACCTTCCCCTCGCGTAACCGACTCCCGTACCTTGATCTCTGGTCGAAAGACCTTTTTCTTTTCCTTTCCTTATTCTAGGTTTTCTGATATTCCTTTCCCTCTTTGGGATAAATATATTGGTGGCGACTCTGTTCTCATTTCGCGAGCGTGCGACAGCTGGCGACTCTGCTGGGGATGTTGCTAGACCTATTGCGGGTCCATCCTTAGTGAGTCGATCCTAGCCTATCTGTTTGTTTGCTTATTCATTGGGTGTGCTATATTTTGTCTATATTTTGCATTTATTTACTTTATATTTGCATGTCCTACTTATTTCCTGCTTGCATATCATGTTTACTTTCCGCATGCATCTGGACTATATCTTGTATTCCCTTGGGTCTTCTGTTCTGTTTTGCAGGTGGGGGGTTTGTATGAGGTAAAAGGCCCAACACCCAGGCCAGAGTGATACATAGGACACCTAGGATAGAGTGGATAGTCATGACGCCAACAGAATGTCAGGTTCTGTTGATTGCGATCATGAGACCCACGACCAGCCGAGGTTCAAATGAGATACCGTTGTTGGCATGTATTTGCGACAATGATGGTGTTTCAGGAGAACTGATAACGCTGGAAGCCATTGACCTACCTTGACCTAGATTCACCTGTGAGTGGGGTGGGATATACATGACAGGTACCGTTGGTGACTATTCATGTTCTGTTGGTGACTATTGGTTCTCTTGGTATTTAAAAAGGCGTCGAACCTTTGATCCTGAGACATTTGACTTATACAGAAGCTATACATCAGTTATATATCAGAATCAACGTCGAACCTCTGAATCTGGAGGGTTCGACCATCTTTGACTTATACAGAAGTTCTATATCAGTTATCTATCAGAATCAACGTCGAACCTCTGAATCTGGAGGGTCGACCATCCTTGACTTATGCACAAGTTACTTATCAAAGCAACGTCGAACCTCTGAATCTGGAGGGTTCGACCATATCTTATTGACCATGAGAAGCTGTTATCCAAGAGGCCTTGATCCTTGATCCTGATTTATGATACATTTGCATCTCCATTAACATTTGTGCATTCATGCATATGCATCCATGGTTACCAAGACTCCTACATTCTTCCTCTCCATCAGATCAGACAAGACAATTCCTCTATACCGATATCTGACAAAAGACAACAGACAAAGAATCATGGGGAATTACAGACAAGATCAAGCTATTATCAAACAAACCCATGGGGCACCTTCCACCAAAGGAGCCTAAGGACTTTATGTTTGTCAGAGAACATTTCACTTGCATCAGAATAAGGCCAAACTTGCCATTGTCTAGATTACTTCAAAGTATTTTCAATTGTATTACTTTCGTTGTTATCAAGTACTTCTCATTGTAAGAAACTCATTCTGTTTGAATAAGTAAAAATAATGTAATATACATGTTTTTCCCAAATCAGTTCATCTTTGTCATTATGTTCATTGATACTTCACTCATTTGTCTTAAGCAACTAAAAAAGGAGAATGATGAAAATAAAAAATACATGCACTACTAACCGTATGCTTTTGGAACAAAGATCCTGCTGACGATGTACAGGCATTGTTTCAATTCCTAAACACCGGTGTTATAAGGGAGTGAAACCCTCGTCAACCCATTTGAGCCTAAGGCGTAGTAGTTTCTTTTTCAAAAATACAAAACCCTCAATCTTAACCAGGGGCAGGGTAGTCTTCAGTTAGTGCGACCGAGCGCTCAACTTTCAGGTATTCCATCAGAGGATCAATCATATCTCAGATCTCACAACAAAAAGAGGAAGAGCACAATCCACAATGGATGTCTCTCATCCACTAAGAAGAAGGCAGTCACAACCTTTTCGTCAAGTCAATCAACAAAGTCATACAACTTGTTCCCGAACGAAAAAAAAAAGAGAGAATGAAAAGAAAGTTATGAATCATGATAAAAAAAAAAGAAACAATAGCCCGCTAAGTCAAAAGAAAAAAAGAAAAAAGCTTTGAAGCAATTGACTTAGGCAAAAATTAGGGCATATCCCGCTGGACAACAAAAACCAAAATCAAAAGAAACCTTCTGTCCAGACAAAAGTTAGGGAAAGCAAAAGAAAAGAACAAGAACAAAAATCCTCCAAGGGACAAGTTGTTATAATCATCAACAAAAGCACCAAAAGGGTGTCTGCCACCTCCATCAAAGCCACAAAAGATCCTCATCCATCATAATCCTTCCTGAAAGGTGAACACTCGTGTCAAACTAGCTGAATGTAGGAATGGAGAACATCACGAAGAGGGGTGGGTTAAGTAGAACTTGAGCCTTTATCCTTTGTTTCTCAAACCGTGAACCCGGCCACGTTACAACCCTCAAAAGTCCTAATTGAGGCATGGTTCGTTCCGAAAGCATACAAACTGTAAAATCATGTCAAAACTGACTCCTAATGTTGCTGTGTCACTTGTGTTAGTATCAATACAACATTTTGACAAATAAAACTTTTTCTTTGAGATTAACATGTGCATCGCATTTCTCATTATCTCTTGCAAAACAGATTTGTCTCTAATCAGAAAGTAAATGCTTGATACCAAGGAAAGTCCAACATTGAAATTCCAATCGAGTAATCTTACAAGGGCAAAGGTTGGTCATCCACAAAGCAAGTCTCTGAAGCACCCATCTGGTGGAAGAGTTCCTTCCAATCTGTGGCATTCATCCCTTCATCCACACTGGGGCAGACCATTGCACATCTCCATGATTCAAGCATGTCAAAACTCTATCTCAAAAGGTCATACAAGCTGGGGCAAGCTAGTGACAATTCTTTCTTCCATCCTCAAGCAAGTGTCAGATATCGAGATAGGTGCCGAGGAGTCAAGCCAAACACCTTCACAAGTTCCTTCACAAGTTCTATCCTTCAAGCTATGATATTTCTACAAAGGCACTCTCCATCCAGTCCTGGTATCTTGGAGACAAACATTCCATCCATAGTCATACATGCATCATGCATATCATTGCATTCTCATTGGCATTTATCCCTTAATAATCCAATCATCAATAAAGCAGGGGCATCCACCTTACCTTGATTCTCAAACAGAGTTTCTGAACTCCACCTAATCTATTCCCCGCACAAAAGCAAAAACCCTGATCAATCAGTACACTGCATATAGAATCTATTACATTGCATCTCCCGAAGTGCATAAAACAAATCAAGCATTGCATGTGAAGCATAAGCCAAGTTACTCATCAGATGAGGTCCCTACAAAACATTCAGTTGATATTCTACTGGATCACTCAGAGTTACCATTGTGGTGTCATCTCCCAAAGTCAATCATGTTCATCTTTCTTCAACCCAGAGTTGATGTTTTTGTGTTCAACCCAGAGTTGACTCTCCTTTCATCTTTTAACCCCGAGTTAATTATCTCTTCCCACTCAACTCAGAGTTGACGGTTATGTCTTATTGATTTCCTTTTCCCACTCAACTCAGAGTTGACGGTTATGTCTTATTGATTTCTTTTTCCCACTCAACCCAGAGTTGACGGTTATGCCTTATTGTTTTCTTTTTCCCACTCAACCCAGAGTTGACGGTTGTCCTTTGTTCAATCCAGAATTGATTATTTTTTCCTCAACCCAGAGTTGATGGTTACCTTTTATTCAATCCAGAATTGATTAGTTCCTTTTTCCCACTCAACCCAGAGTTGACGGTTGTCCTTTGTTCAATCCAGAATTGATTCTTTTTTCCTCAACCCAGAGTTGATGGTTACCTTTTATTCAATCCAGAATTGATTAGTTCCTTTTTTCCACTCAACCCAGAGTTGACGGTTGTCCTTTGTTCAATCCAGAATTGATTCTTTTTTCCTCAACCCAGAGTTGATGGTTACCTTTTATTCAATCCAGAATTGATTAGTTCCTTTTTCCCATTCAACCCAGAGTTGATGGTTATCCTTTGTTCAATCCAGAATTGATTATCATTCCCACTCAACCCAGAGTTGACGGATATCTTTTGTCTCTTCCCACTCAACCCAGAGTTGACGGTTATCTTTTCTCCTTTCCCACTCAACCCAGAGTTGACAGTTGTCTTTTATCTTTCCCTCTCAACCCAGAGTTGACGGTTATCTTTTGTCTCTTCCCACTCAACCCAGAGTTGACGGTAATCTTTTCCCCTTTCCCACTCAACCCAGAGTTGACGGTTATCTTTTGTCTCTTCCCACTCAACCCAGAGTTGACGGTTATCTTTTCTCCTTTCCCACTCAACCCAGAGTTGACGGTTGTCTTTTATCTTTCCCTCTCAACCCAGAGTTGACGGTTATATTCTTTCTTCCCCACTCAACCCAGAGTTGACGGTTATCTTTTCTTTTATTCAACCCAGAGTTGACGGTTATTTCTAATTGTTCATCTTTCCTCTTTCAACCCATAGTTATTATCCAATTCCCTGTTCAACCCAGAGTTGATTTCCTTGCTTTCTTTCTCGACCCAGAGTTGATGCTTATATCCTGTCCCACTAATACTGATTTCCCTTTTCATTCTCAATCCAGAATTGATGTTTATCTCTTATCCAACCCCGAGCTGACTTCCTTTTATTTTTCGACCCAGAGTTGACCTAATTTTCTTTTAACCCAGAGTTGATGTTTATTTCATTTCTAACTCAGAGTTAATTTGTTCAACCCAGAGTTGATACAATCTTCCTTAGAGTTGATATCATTTTCATCCCAGTGGATCTCATCTTTCTCCAAGCAAATTTTTAGGTTCACTTGGTATTTAATCTTCTTCTACCTCGAATGCTCGAAAGGTTAGCGCCAATCTCACTTTCAGGTTTAAGACGATTAAATAGGGGCAGCTGTTGCACCCCAAAATTTGCCCACCTAATTTTTATTTCTAACTGGCTTAAAGTTTCACATTCATCTGCATACATCCATTAGGTCATTTAAATACAACATGCACCATTAACCAGTAAATTCGGTATGGGCTCAAGGATCCTGGATTATGGCTCTTATTCGTTCCGTTTGAGCTTGGTAAAGGTCAATTGAGGACCGTGAAGTAGGGTTGGGTTCAGACTATATATTGCTACGTTTATGTTCATTAATCCAAGAACATGGTCTCTTTAATCAATTTATCGTTGAAGCACGAGGCATTGCGGAGAGTAGACCATCAAAGAATGTGGATGTTCATCACTCATTCAAAATTGGTTCAATTTAGTAAAGTATCTTAAAGATGGCAAGATGGAAAGAATCGTAGGTGAAATGCTTGCATTTTGAGTCACGAATTACAAAGAACACGCTCATTCATTTGATTTGTATATCATGAAGGAACAGTGCATTTATTTTTTTATTCAAGGGACTTCCTCGTTGCAATTTCAAACCTAATGGTTATTGCTATACACAATCAAAGGAATTTGGAATTTCTAACACAACTGGGAAAAGGTGACCACTCAGGGTATTTGGGACTGAATTTATCTCATGACATTCTTTCACATGGCAAGTTTAAAACAAATGTTTGAATTGATAAGTGGAGTATAATCAAGGGAAGAGGAAATTAAAGCTTCATCTTACAAATCCAAATACATTACAAAGACCAAAAGTTACATTGCACTTTCAAAGAATGCATCACATTATATTCCAAGCCTACAAATTGATAACCCTAACTTATTACAGAGGCACTACAAATCGCAAAGGAAAGATTATATCGAGGAAAAAAGAACTTGCTGCAGCCATCTAAGTACATGTTACAAAATTCAACAAATTCAGGTTTCAAGCTTTTCACATTGCACACGATCCATCTCGAACATATCCACTTCAAGCTTTCATATCCTCACGCCTCATGTTTCAAGCCAAGCCAAAACCTGCAACACTAATCAGCATCATCACTATGCTATATTCAAGTTCAGTTTAAGTCACACATGAATCAAATAAATGGTACTCTGCATATAAAGAAACCGAAATAGCCCTGCAATACAAAATCAGTCCCTGTAGCGATTCACTTCATACAAATTCATTAAATCCAAACTTGCTCAGTTTAGTCTCCACACAAAAAATATACACACATTCCAAACATAACCCTTTCAACACCTAACTGTCCTAACCTATTTCTAAACCTCTTCCTAACTGTTTTAACTAACAGCTTCCCTAACTAATTTCTCTTCACATCCTTACTTCTAACTAACCTTATAACCACCAAAAACAGATTTGTAACTAACTTCCTAAGCAGTTTTATAACAGCACCTCTAACCAATTTTTATAACAGAAAAAGCAGTCTTGTAACAACCTATAACAACTCTAACTAATTTCCCAAAGTCGGTTACAAAACTCTAAACAGATAACAGAATTTTGACACAAAAAGGAGGAGAGGGAATTAACTGAAATCAAGAGTTGAACTCACCTCATAACCTGGAATTCTCTTCATCTTCAATATCTATATAACAGAGCACTGCTACATTCTTCACAGCTCCCTCGACTTCCATTCATTCACCACTTCTCAGCTCTCTCCTCTCCATCATCTTCATCACTTCACACGATTCTTCATCACCATCTCCACAATTCACCATTCATAATCTTCCATTCTCCTTCATAATTTCCTCACCTCAGAATCTCTACACCATGACAAAACTTCAATCTTCTTCTCCATTCTTCAGAATCAAATCACCAAATCTTCTTCATCTTCACACTAATCAACGATCTTCAGTCATCCATCTTCACCTCAAACTCACGAAGAACACAACAAAAAAGTTGCAGAATAAGACCAAAGAAGAAGAAAGAAGATTGAAACAGCAGAAGAAGGAATCAGAAGAAATCGAAACGAAAAAAAAAGAAGAACGATAACAGAGAAAAGAGAATTCACCTGCAAGAAGAAAACGAATCGTTCATCTGTTCTTCAATGTTAACAACAATCTCCAACAACATCACCATCACCGATTCATCATCTGAATCGCTTCTGCATCACATTCAACCACTGCGTTCATTCATCATCATCGCAACAATCATCACCACGCCACAACATCAGCAAGAACAGCATCAGCATCGCCATCATCGCACCACACAGTGTTCATCATCATCAACGCATCATCACGCTCACACCTTCAGCGACTTCGTGACAGCGTCCGTCGTCATCATTAAACGCAACAAGAAGGAGAAGGAGATCGAGATAGGAGGAGGTTTGGTCACGACGGTGTTCAAACGCATGCCGGAGATAGGGTTGGGTGGCCGTCGTCGTTCGCCGGTGAGAAGAGATAAGAACGAGAGTGAGAGACGACTGAGGAAGGAGGAACGACACATTGAGGTAACCCTAGAACCCCAATTTTCCCTTTTTGGTTTAAATTGATTATTTTTTTATTTTATTTTATTATTTTCATAATAAAAGTCTGATTATATAAACTGAATAATAAATATGGATCATCAATAGCAATTGGGCCACGTACGAAATCTGTTAGCTACACCCCCCACTGGCCCAGGCTCTACTTGACATACCAAAAATCTGAACAACAAAAATAGTTTGCTGGGCCAACACCTTTGAGCCCAGCGTTTTGCTAATCACACCATTTGATTCAATATGCACCCCCTGACCTTTAATTAATGAATTTAGGTGTTTTCATAAATAACAAAAATGCTAATTTTTAGACTTCGATACAATTTTTGGCATATAAAAATAATCAACAAATAAACATTAGTTTAGGCTTTTATTTCATTTCTTTTTGCTTGATCAAATTCTTGTCTTTTTGGCACATAAAAAACCATAAAAATAATAGTATTTTAAATTCGATTTTTGTACTATTTTGCATTGTTCACTTTCATGTCTTGTACCATATTTTCAAGTGTTTATGTTAGCCATTTTACACTAATTTTTGTATCGTTATTTACTTGTATTTTTACTTGTAATTTCGATCTCCGCTTATGCTTATATTCTCATGTCGCTTTTTGCTCCTAACCATTAGGTAGAAACCATGACAACTTTAGGAATTAGAGGTTCCCATCATATTAGGCTAGTTTTCATCTTAGGCTAGTTTTGTTTATTTTCCTTTTCAACTTTAAAACACTTAATAAAGGAAGAGGCGAATCACATAAAAAGTGGGAGAGAAACGAGTGGGATTTATTCCCTAATCTGTTTCTCGAACACTTAGTGAAAGAGAAATGAGTGGGATCAATTCCCTAATCTGTTTCTCTATCACTACTTAGAGAAATGAGTGGGATTCATTCCCTAATCTGTTTCTTAATCAATAGAGAAATGAGTGGGATTCATTCCCTAATCTGTTTCTCGATTATGCAGAGAAATGAGTGGGATTCATTCCCTAATCTGTTTCTCTGACATCATACATTCTATGTGATTCAACTCACAGATTAATTCCCCTTAAAAATCACCAACCAAAAACGTCTAAAACATCTAATAAAGGCTCAGACCTAAATCAAAGTAATGAAGTGGTGCGGAACCTTGTATTGGGTTTTGTTCATCATGGAATTACCCTAAAAAATACAAACAAATTTTCTCTCTTTTCTCTCTTGCCTCCGAGGCATTCTTTCTCTTGCCTTCAGGGCATTCTTTCTCCTAATCGGACACGTTATTTCCGCTCCATTCCCAGCTTAAGACTCCAGAGGTCGAGCAGCGGAGTGCGAATGTAACTTCGTCCACTAAAAAACACAAAAACAAACAAAAACTAAAGAGCCGAACTACGGCGCTCTGATTCCTGAAAAGGATACGTAGGCATTAGGTCGCGGGGCCTAAGCGAGCACAACTATTTATAAACCTTATTTTCCCCGTGTTTCTTTCTTTCATTTGCATGCATTCCCTTAGTAATTAAGCTTTAGATTTATACACCCTTAGAATAGAACAAACATAGGTGGATACCATCGAGTACGATGGGCGTGAGGGGTGCTAGCACCTTCCCCTCGCGTAACCGACTCCCGTACCTTGATCTCTGGTCGAAAGACCTTTTTCTTTTCCTTTCCTTATTCTAGGTTTTCTGATATTCCTTTCCCTCTTTGGGATAAATATATTGGTGGTGACTCTGTTCTCATTTCGCGAGCGTGCGACAACTGTCGCTGGTGTTAGGCGTGACTGGTGAGCTGATAGGACAGAATAACCTTTGGAAATGCGGACAGAGGAGTCAGACCTTTCTGTTTGTGCTAGTACGGACAGTAATTGGATGGATGAAGTAATAGATCCTGATCCAACTTGAAGTACCCTAAGAGAGAGTAGTTACCTAGTAGATGTTGGTGAAATGTATGAGTGTGGTAACTTAAGATTGGCGAAGCTTGAATACCTTGTCGGTGGAAGAGGGCATGCATTTCCGTTCTTATCATTTTGTATTTAAGTTCTAGAACTACGCTAGATGGAATATGAAATGATGTAGAAGCGTGAAATGCAGTGACCTAAGTTCTTGTTAGTTGTTGTTTGTCTGACCCTGAGTGAAGCCATAGAACTACGCTTGGCGTTGGGCGTTCAGGCGAGTAAGAACTAAGATCTATCCGGAACGTCAGTAGGATGATCGCAGTTATATTGGTTGTTAGGAACCATAATATTCCTATCTGAACTGAATTATCCTTGGAATCCTATGCATGTGTGGGACGAGTGGGTACGCGCACTGCATGGTAACCCGAAGTTGAACTCCAATCTTCGTGCTTAGCATTTTGGCTTCCCGAGTAAGTAAACCTTGGTGTGTAGCACTCTCAGGTTTTAGCATCCTGAAGTGTGATTCGAAGGATTTGAGAAACGATGAACCTATTGGAGGCTGTTCAGACACTTGTCGGTTGTGACTTTAGGATACGCGTGGAGATCATTATACGCCACTGAGGTAGGTTACCTAGATACATGGCCTCGGAGTTGGACCACCATGTTGGTACTACCAGACGGGTATAATGCCACAGTATCGCTATCGTGCACAAGATGCGTGAGTAATCCTTTTTCTGACATGTGTGGGGCAAAGGTGATCTGAAGCTCAAGGTAGAATTCTGATTTTGGAACTCGTGAGACGCAAATCCAGACTCTCATAAGGTATGTGGGATAAGGATCCATACGTCGCGCTCGATAGTAGAGGAATAACTAGACAGGCGATGGTGTGATGGGTCAAGATCCGATACTATACTTATGGAGACTCTGAGTGATCGTGATCCCGTGAGTTAGTATCATATTATACCTTGGGGACGTTCTTGTTCCGTGAAGTGTTAAATTCCAGTTATGTGAATATAGGGTGGAACTCATGTATGGCCACGATATTCCGGTCAGCACATTGAGCGGCTATCCCTTAACACTGGTGACTGGTGATAGAATCGGTGAAAGGTGTCTTGGGTTAACTTGGAGTGTGACAGATTGAGAAGAGCATTTGTTGATACTCTGAGTGAAGGAATATGAAACTTGGGAAGACAAGGACACCCTTGGATCGATAAGTGCTGAGGGGTCAGTAGGAGGGATTTACATGGTGGAAAGTGCAATCCCTTGCATTGCGACTACGCTCAAGCCGTTAGAAGCACTGCAATGAAGGATACTACCGAGGAAGTCAGTTAGTATTCGATTCAGAAGTGAGAAAGGCATTAGATGACTGTACGAATGAAGAGTGGCCGTGAGAAGTTGTTGTATCCGTTAAGTCGCTTGACTCATCAGAGGTGTTATCACACCAAGAGAACAAAGTTGTATAGTTGGGAAGAAGCTATGTGAACTGTCAGGGATGTCGTGAATTGCATTATGTTATGAAGGGTTCATTATATTAGTCAAGTAACAAGACTTTTTGTAAGGGGAAACATAACAAGTTGTGCACTGTGGGAATTAATGGAGAGGGGACGAATCTCTAAGTCAGGGAGACTTCGACTTTCGATGTCATGGAACCGAATGTGAAACCAACTTGTGTTTAGTGGACCTAGTCCGGATTGATGGGATTATTAGTGACCTAATTTTGGAAACTGCTCATACTCAAGAAGTAGCCTTAGTTGGGGGTGTCTAAGGTCCTAGCACGTACCTTGATGGCACGAACTTTCGAGAAGGAACCTTTGTTATTTAAGAATTGGGTAAACTTGGTAAAGTAATGAAACTAAGTGGACTGTGGACATAGCGTGGCTCAGAGGATTTCAAGGTATGTGACTTGCTGGGATCAGAGTAGCGCAACGGATAAAGGAAGAACCAGATAAGATTGGAGATAGAAATGGACGAATTATTTTGAGTCTTATTTTGGAATGGAAGTGTCCTCCTAAGAGAAACTCCTCGAAGTGGCGTTTTGTTCATCTCAGTCCCTTACAAGAGTTCACCATAATCCCGAGACGTGTCGTCAATGGGACGACTTGGAAAGACACTTTGTGGATGGCATGTTGTCCGATGTTTGTAGATCATCAGTTGAGCTTGTAAGCAACAAGTGTTCGATATAGTATTGTGACCGCTGAAATGCGGAGGTCTAGTGGAAATTTTCAGTTGACACAAGTTCTTTATGGTTATGTCTTGTGTATTATGATCGTGCAGGAAGACTTGGACAATGGTCACAGGTCAGCTTTTGAAGTTCACCTCTCATCAGTGGAATCTTGTGTGAAGTTGTCGAATGACAAGGCTACGATTGCAAGATGATTACACCTTCGTGGTTTTGCGGTGACGGTTGTTATGTCTAAACTGGAGTAAGGGTTAAAGTAAGAAGAATCAGTTGTATAAAGTAAAGGTAAACTTGGGACAATCATCCTAACACTTTGGAAACCAGAAGTTAGGACCAAGAAATTCGGCTAATGCTTAACGTCATTGTACGGACTTTGGTAGAGAATAATTTGAAGTGTTGTCATAGAAAGGATTATTGTAGCAAGAATGCTTGGATGGGAAGTAATTCAAGGAGCCTAAGCGAACCAGTAAGTGTGGTGGACAAGGGGGAACACAACAGATTTTGAACGGCAGATATCCAACAGGAGTGGATTGCTAGGGTTTCTGAAATTTGGGAGATTCAGTGCAGAGCAGTGAAGGCCTAGGACCCTGGAAGGATAATTCCCAAGGTATGACAAGACGAAGTATCTGAATAGATGTGTTGCTTGACGGTTAAGGTTTCTAATCATGTATAGTGGGACGAAAGTATTTTGGTAGATTATGTTTCTTCATATGGAATGACCCTCAGACAGAGTTGTGAGATTATCTGAAGAGAAATGTAAGGAACATTTCATCCCCTTGTTAGTATAGATTTGTACACGTTGTTTCCGTGGTGATCAGAAAGAATTCGAGGACGAATTCAATTTAAGGGGGGAAGAATGTAATACCCCGTATTGGTCTAAGCATGATTATACATTAATTGTGAAGTGTTAAGGAGAAACTATGAGTTAAGAGAAGTGAGTGGATTAGTTAGAACCTAACCAAATGGCATAGTGGTAAATCTCATTTAGTTGAAGGGCATTTTGGTCATTAGTCTTCAATTGCATGTAGGCCTAAGGCCATGTTTGATTGAATGTATTACAAATCACACTTTATGAATGGATTTGAGAGAAAGAAAGAAGAGAAACTTTTATTCATCATCATCTTCCCCATTTTCGCAACCCTTGATACAGCTCCACTAAATCAGGTATATCTCTCAACTCGTAACTCCGATCGTAACGATTCTGGTCCCATTGGAAAGCTAACGAATTTCTCTTCGATTTGCACCTATGGTTCGCGTTCATAGCTTGGTTATTGGTGGAGATAAACGCATTTGAAGATTGATTATTGATGCTGAAAGTGAGTGCAAGAGTGGTTACGGGTTTGAGCATATTAGAGGTGAAGTGTTGGTCAAAGAGAGAGTTCAATGGCAGCAAGAGTATCCTCATAACCTCCATTAAATCCATGGTGAGTCCTTAGATAGTAACTTGGGGATTTGCATGTAAGGGTTAGTGATTGGGGTTTAGGGATTGTGAGAATTAATCATAAATCCATGACACTAACTTGATAATTGTGTTAATTGTTGGTTGCTATTGATATTTGCTGGCTGGATACGTCTTTGGTTGTTGCATGCAGGTGGTTTTGATGGGTATAGACACCCCATTACGGAACTGATATGTTCTGAGTTTTTCTGCAATAAGGATGGTCCGCTAAGCGGACTACGGTCGCTTAGCGGATGTTGTTGTAGTTCTGCAGCTTATCGCGAGTCCGCTAAGCGGACGGGCGAAGGCCGCCCAGCGGATATTCCAGAAGTAAATGTTGTCGCGAGCCCGCTTAGCGGACGTGAGACCGCTAAGCGGAAGATGCTGTTTGTGGAAAAATAAAATATCGCGAACCCGCTAAGCGGACAGGAGCCGCTAAGCGGAAGATGCTGATTGCAGAATTCTGTTTTCTTACCCCTTGAGTGCAGTTCTGGTTCTCATCCGTAACCGGACTCCTCCCTTATTGTTTATGCGTACCTCTTGGTAGTATGTGACGCTGTTAAGTATTTAATTATAATACTTCCATTTGATTAGTTGGAAATTATGGATTATGCATGATTTGAATGTGATAGTGTAACTACCATTATTTGTTCCTTAATGCTTGATGAATGCAATGTGATGGAACATGAAATGTGGTGATATCCAAATGTTTTGGTTGAACATTCGGATTGGTTTGTATTATGATATTACACTTGATGTGTGTACGTATGCTCGAATCGAAGTGGCCGGGGGTTAGGTTGGGATATACCTCTTACTATGATGTAAGGTATTATCCTGGATCATGTGGTCCGTGGAATAGTCCGATGTTATGATCAGAGGTCGCGCACCTGAGCTACCGTTGCAGTGTGCTCGTGAGTGCCGTGAGGGGCTTATACTCATTGTCGATGACACACTTGTGTGCTCGGTATGGTGGGGCTATGTGGCCATGTAGGCTATTACATAGTGATTGTAACTCACCTCTAGTAAAGTCATGTAGACTAATACTAGGCTTTCGCCCGGTGGGACCATGCGTCAAGGTGGCGGTTTGTACTCGGTGTAACCCACTTGCGTGAAGAAGGTTAATGGGACAATGACGCCATTTAGGCTAATGTCATCTCGCGGCCACGTAGGCTTGTGCGAACCCGTTTAACCATCTTGCAGTGAGCTTGTACAAGTCCCTTGACACTAGGCATGGGTGGACTCATCGAGGGTGCGTTCGTTCCATAATCTAGCCGAGGTTTATTACACTTCTTGATTCCCCGTATATGGATACGGGTTGCATACTTGGTTGTGATATACTTGTGTGCTTGTATATGATGAGTCCTATGGTGGACGATTCCTTGTCTTCTCCGTACTTGTACCGGATGTGAGGATAACCCCGAATCAATGGTGGATTCGGTTTGTTGATGCATGTACCCTGTAGAACCGAGTGGACCCATAGGATAGGAGGACTCACTGAGATTTAGTAATCTCACCCCAATCAACTTATATTTTTTTTCAGGTACAGTTTAGTAGCGTTTGACAGATAGCAGGTTCGGATTGACGACTTAAAGTGGTGATGGCTCGGAGACCTCGTCAGATCTCATTTTCCGCTGTGCAGATCCATGAAGACACATGTTTTGTAATTGTTAATATTATTCCATGTTGTATTCATATGGATCATCTTATATCTTAGCTTTTGTATGTACTCAAATACCGATTTTTAACGTTTCATGCATAATATACTAGTCAATTATGTTTGGGGTGTTACACAAGACTTAATAAATTAGTCTCTATAATTGTGCGAAGAAAATACTTGATTTAAACAACAACAAAAAAATTAATAAAAATGCATTTTTTTTTAATATCATCAATATAAATTGTTCAATTTGGCGGAATTCAGTATTAACATCCCTAATAATTATTAAATATTTTTAAATGCAATAATAATTATTATAGTATGTGAACTATAATATTTTTATATAAAAAACATACACAAGACGTTAATTTGTTTTTTAATTTAAAGGGATATTGGTATATTTGAGATAAATAATATGACTAATATTAAAAGAAGGCATGATAATATTTATCACATGATAATAAAAGGTTATAGTGCACATACATTTGTGGTTGATATAATAAAAATACAAAATAAATATTTGTCATTAATAAGTATATAGAAAACATAAGAGATGCAATTTTCATTTATAGATAAAAAATGCAGGGTAAAGATTGACGTTATGTAATATAAAAAGGACAAGTTTTATTTTTACTAATAAACTAGTAAGATACCCGTGCTTCCGCACGGGTAAATTTATTTGATTTTGTATAAAATTTAATTAGATACGTATAAATTTAAAATAAATTGTTTAATTATAAATGGAAAATATCATATAAATTCAATTATATTAAATAATTATATATAAAAAATTGTAAGTAGGAGAAAAAAAAAATGAAATTTTAACATTTAAAAATAAAAATTATCTCTCAATTAATAGTAGTTGTTGATTAAAATAAAATAGATATTGTATTGATAATGACCCGTGAAATAAAAAAAAAATATTTGATGTAATATAAAATATATTTAAATACAAATATAAAATGAACAATGATCAGATAAATTTAATTGCATTAAATAATCATAAAAAAATTTGAGATGGAGAAAATTAAAAAAAAATAAGGATATTATCACTCAAATAAAGAAAATGATTGATTAAAATAAAATAGATATTGTGTTGATAGTGACCCGTGATAAAACAAAATTTTCAATTTTATTAAAATTAAAAAATAGATTTTTTTAGGAGTAATAAATAAATAGAGAAAAAAAATAAAAAAGAAAGTAAGAAAGTGTGAAAAAAATGTGAGAGAAATTTTAAATTTTAATTAAGATAGAGAAAGTGTGTAATGATCAATTAAAATAAATTAAATATTGTGTTGACTGTGAGCCGTAAGATAAATAAATATTTAATTTTATTAAAATTAAAAAATAGATTATAATTTTTGTGATAATAAGTAAATGGAGAAAAATTAAAATGAAAGTAAAAAAGTGTGGAAAAATGAAATGTGAAAGAAATTTGAAATTTGAAATAAGAGAGAGAAGATGTGTGTTGGGGAGAAAAAGTTATGCTAAATATTGCAATTGACATGTGGCAAAAGTCTCCATTTTCATTGGACAATAGAAAAGTGATAGGGTGATTTTGTTAATTACTATTTTGTCCAATTTGTAGTGTAATATTTTTTAGTAAGAAGGGTAATTTTGTCTGTTTGGTCAATTTCTTAGTAATATGTAGATAGTTGATACGAAAAACACTGGACATATATAAAAAATAAAATAATTATTTTTTATAAGCAATTGTAATGTAAAGTATAACTAGCGTGATACCCGTGCGTCCGCACGAGTACCCGTTGTGGCCGTGTTATTTTGTTCAATATATATTATTTTAGAGGTAAATGTCATAAAACCAGATGTGTAAAATATAGAAATTTCTTTTATATATATTGGGACAAAGTTTGGGATATTTTCATCAATACAAATTATTTTCCCGTTAATATTCAATATTTCGATTAGTAACTTCATGTTCCCGAAAATATTTAATATGTTTATTAGTAATTCATGTTCTCGTTAATATTGAATATTTTATTCAGTAACTTCATGTTCCCGTTAATATTCAATATTTTGATTAGTATCTTCATGTTCCCGCTAATATTCATTATTTTGATCAGTGACTTCGTATTCCCGTTAATATTCCAAACTTGTTCCCGTTAATATTCAATATTTTTATCAGTAACTTCATGTTCCCGTTAATATTCTTTATTTTGATCAGTAACTCCGTTTTTCCGTTAATATTCATTATTTTGATCAATAACTTTGTGTTCCCGTTAATATTCAAAAATTGGATCAGTAATTTAATGTTTCCGATTATATTAAAAATTTTGATAAGTAACTTTGTCTTCCGTTAATATTCAATATTTTAATCAATAACTCTGTGCTCCCGTTAATACTCAATATTTTAAATATTAACGAGATATCCGTGCATTCGCACGGGGACTAGTGTGGTACGCTCATTTGTTTTAATATTCAATACTAGTCAGAGACCCGTGCTTCCGCACGGGTGATTTTTTTCTGGTGTAGTATTTTTGTAATGATATGAATAATATAAATAAAAGGAATTATAAGCAATATGCATAATTAAAAGGAATTGTTTTACTTGAATAGAGTTAGGCTATGTTTGGGAGTTTGGAGGGGAAGGGAGGGGAGGGCTTTGAAAAATAGGAAGAATTGGGTGAAAAGGGTAAAAAGATTTTGGGTAGGAGGGTTTTGGAGGGTTTGAGTTTATTCATAACAACAAAAACCCCATAAAATGGGGAACTAAAAAATTTTATTGTAGGAGGGTTTTGGAGGGTTTTGAAGGGTTTACATAAATTTTCCAAATATGATTTAGGTTGTTATAGTATTCTGAAAATTAAAAATTTATTAATGATAATGACTTTTTTATCATTCTAAACAAAATCATTTTTTCAAAAAATGTCAAATATTTTCCTATATTTTTTTAAAATTTTATTTTTGGAAGCCTTCCCCTCCCCTCCCCTCCAAACTCCCAAACATAGCCTTAGAGTTTTATTGATTGCTCTGTTATACTCCCAATTCTTTGAAAACCGAATATCCATAGGAATCGTTTTGAAATTTGAAAATGAATACTTTAGTTTTCAAATAAAAGTCATTATTGTTTAAAATAAAATAGGCATTGTATTGAAAGTGGCCCTTAAGATTAAACATTATTATCGTATTCATGTGCTAATTTTGTGTGTAATAAAGAACCATATAAAAAAGGACATGTGGGTTGGAGAAAAAAATAAAATTTTAACAAATGCAAATGTAAAATTTTAAATATAAATGAAAAATATGAAATAATTTACTTAATTGTAAATTTAACAATAATTATATAGAAAACAATGATCCACAAAAAAATGTTTAAGATATGTTAAGAACACAGTAGAAAAATTGGGTCAGGTAATTTAATAATTGACGGTCCAACAACAATTAAAAGAAAACGATATAGATCACTATGGTTTAATTATAAATGAAAAATGATCATATAAATTCAATTATATTAAATAATCGTATAAAAAAACACTATAAGATGGAGATAATAAAAATAAAATATTAACATTTAAAAATAAAAATTATCTCTCAATTAATAGTAATTGTTGATTAAAATAAAATAGCTACTATATGTTGATAATGACCCGTGAAATAAAAAAATAATTTGATGCAATTTAAAATATATTTAAAAACAAATGTAAAATAAACAATAATCATGGAAATTTAATTGTATTAAATAATGATAAAAAATCGTGAGATGGAGAAAAAAATTAAAATAAAGATATTATCTCTCAAATAAAGACAATGTTTGATTAAAATAAAATAGACATTATGTTGATAGTGACCCGTGAGATAATAAATAAATAAATAGAGAAAAAAATTAAAATGAAAGTAAGAAAGTGTGAAAAAATGTGAGAGAAATTTGAAATTTTAATTAAGTTAGAGAAAATGTGTAATGATCGATTAAAAAAAATTAAATATTGAGTTGATAGTGGCCCGTGAAATAATTAAATATTTTTGGGAATAATAATTAAATGATCGATTATTAATATTTTTTGCGATAATAGATAAATGTAGAAAAATTAAAATGAAAGTATGGAAAAATGAAATGTGAAAGAAATTTGAAATTTTTAGTAAGATTAAAATTTAAAAATAGATTATTAATATTTTTTGTGATAATAAATAAATTAAGAAAAATTAAAAATGAAAGTAAGAAAGTGTGGGAAAATGAAATGTAAAAGAAATTTAAATATGACTTCCATCATCCATGGCTTACATGTGATGTCATCATTCATGCAATAAAGTTGTAAGGAAAATGTTATTTAATTCGGACCAATGAAAAGCTAACACTTGGGGCATCCATTCAATAAAGTTGAAAGAGTGAATACTTAATTTGTTAGTTACAAAAATGACCTTTTATTAGTGCAAATAAATTTTGGTGAAAGGGTAATTTAGGCAATTTGGTCAATCTATTATTAATGAATAGATAGTAGATTTCGATCAGTAATTCATGTTTTCGTTAATGTTCAATATTTCGATCAGTAACTTTGTAACGACCGTTTTTCTTTAATTATTTATTTATGAGAGTTATGTGAATTAATTGTGAAATATGTGTTAATTATATGTTTAATTGATTTTATGTTGTTTTATTTGGGAATTATTAGTAAATAATATAAGATAGTAAGTGTTGTTGATTATTGGGCCTAAGTTGGTATTAGTAAGTGAGGGGTGTTAGTTAGAGCCCATTAGTAATTTAAGATAGTAAGGGTTTAACTAAAAACAAGGGTTTTAGAGGAAATAGAAATTAGAAGTTCATTTGGGGTTTTTGGTGAAAGAAGAGAAGAGAGGAGAGAAGAGGAGAATCTCAAGGTTGAAGATAGAGTTGGCTTCAATCCAAAACCTAAGGTAAGGGTGGGATTCTTTCATGCTAAAGGGATGTATGATGATGTTTTGGGTGGGGTTTTGATTGTATGTTGCTATCCATGATTGTGTGAGAAATTGAATAGGAATTGTTAGGGTTCATGCTATATTTCTATGAAATTGTGAATTTAAGTATGATTGATGATGTTTGTATGGAAACCCATGAGTAGAAATAAGTTTAGGAGCCTTTACATGTGTGGTAAATTGCTTTCATTGATGTATAAATGATGTGTGGGTTAATGGGTGTTGTATGATGGGATTAGGGAAGAAAAATGGTGATTTCCTGAGTTTTACGCAGCATAGGTCGACCTACACAGAGGTATGAGTCGACCTGAGCAGCTTAAAACAGCAGAAAATCCACTTTTCTTCAGCATGCGTCGACCTGTAGATTCTATGAGTCGACCTATAGCATCCTTTGCGTCGAATCATGGGTCGGCGAGCGCATACCCGAGGGGGACAGCAACATATTTGCGTCGACCTGAAGATCCTTTTGCGTCGACCTACTGGTTTCTATTTTTGGCAGATTTTTGTAAAAGCCATATCTTTTGATCCGTAACTCGTTTTTGAGTGCCGTTTGAACCTATGTGAAGCTATAGTTGAGATCTTTCTAGTGAATATTGTAACACCCGTATATTTTAATTTTTAATTTAAATGGAAATTTAATTAATAATTAGAATTATTGGTGATTTGTAGAATTTAATTGGAAAAGGATGGTTATGGTGTTGGGCCATGTGTGATGTTGAGGAATGAGGGGGTGTTATGTTAGTAAAGGTCTTATTCCAATTAAAGTTTATTTTATAAAATAATAAGAGTTGGGAATAAGAGAAAGGAACGTGAAAAGCATAACAGAGGAGATGAGGGATTGGAAAGCTGGTACGTGAAGAGGAGCAATGGAGGGAGAGACCAATCAAGAACTCTTGGCTAAGGTAAGGGGGGACTCTTCCGGTTAATTTCTATTATGTGATTATGGGTAATAGGATGGATTAACGTATGATTCGATTCGATTGGGTATATTGGGATTTGATATTGTTAGGTATGTTATGATTTGGGATAATTGATGAATTTGTATAGATTGTTGGTTATTGATGTGTTGTTTTGATGTATAATGATGTGTGATGAGAAATTCGATGATTATATGCCTGTCTGCGATGTTTGGAATCGTTTTTGGGTGAAAAGGATGTGAAATCGCAGAGTCTGAACGCAGACCCATAATTCTGCAAAATCGCCAGGTCGCGCCGCGTCCATGTGTTGGCGCCGCGAAGGCGTACTTATTTTCTCGTATCGTGCCACGCGCATGAGTTGGCGCCGCGAACGTGTTTGTGTGGTTCAGGTCGCGCCGCGAACTTTGGTTGCGCCGCGTGCTGTAGCGATAGTTATTTCTTGGGAAAGTTAAATGATGTGTAACTTTCGAACCGTAGGTCTGTTTTTAGTGTCGTTTCGAGTACGATGAATCTTATGAGATAGCCTACGTGTTTAAAAGATGGAATGAGGTGTGAATCCAATTATTTTTAAATATGATTTTATTTCTTGGTGAATGATGTATTGTACATATATGTGATGAGATGTTGTGAGATATTGGATCGAACTCTAGTATTGTCGAAGGGTAGCTTCTTGGTTCGACAGTTCGACAGAGTTAAGCATGAAGTCGAAGGATTGTTCACATGCTGGTGTCGAAGTGTGCATGCTGTAGTCGAAGATGGGTCTAGCATGCAGATGTCGAAGATGCTAGGGTTGTTAGCATGTTAAATTAGGTTTTAGTGTTTAAACCCTAATTTGTTAAGTTAGCTTGTTTATTAAGTTGGCTTGTGTAATGGGCCTTGCTGAAAAAGCCCATTAGTTAGTATGTTAGGTTTTATTATAAATAGCATACTAGTCTCTCATCATTGCTAAGCTGCAAATCCTAATTTAGGGTGAGAGAGGTTATTTGTTATTCTTGTAAACTTGTAATCTTGTTTTAAGAGAAAGTAAAAGAATAGCAGTTATAACCAATTCTTGTGTTCTTATTCTCTTCCCTAATTCCCTATTATACTTTGTTATTGGTATCGTTTTTCACAACAAATTGGTGCGGTGAGCGTGGAGAAGATGCCTTCAACAAAGTATGAGATTGAAAAGTTCACCGGAGTGAATGATTTCGGTCTGTGGCGCTTGAAGATGAAAGCTCTACTGGTTCAGCAGGGTTGTTTGGAAGCGTTGAAGGGAGAGGCAGCCATGAATGCAGAATTGACGGCAGCGGAGAAGACGAATATGATCGAGAAAGCACACAGCGCAATTTTGTTGAGCCTTGGTGATAAGGTTCTCCGGCAGGTATCAAAGGAGACGACGGCATCAGGGTTATGGGTGAAACTTGAAAGTTTGTATATGACCAAATCGCTGGTAAATCGACTCTACCTGAAGCAAGCTTTGTATTCATTCAAGATGATTGAAGACAAAGTATTGGCTGAGCAGTTGGATATGTTCAACAAGCTGATTCTTGATCTTGAAAATATTGATGTGAAGATCGATGATGAAGATCAAGCGCTGTTACTATTGTGTTCTTTGCCTCGATCACATGCTCACTTCAAAGAAACTCTCTTGTATGGAAGGGTGTCCCTGACGTTTGAAGAAGTTCAATCAGCCTTGTACTCTAAGGACTTGAATGAACGAAAGGAGCATAAACCTTCGACTGTTGGCGAAGGTTTGGCCGTTAAAGGAAAACTCTTACGAAAGGATGGTAAGTTCGACAAGAAGAAAGGCAAAAGCCAGTCGAAGACTTACAGTGGCGAAGCATCTGGCATTCGATGCTACCATTGTAAGAAGGAGGGTCACACAAGAAAGGTGTGCCCTGAACGCTTGAAATATCATGGAGGTAAGGATAATGGCAACGCTGCCATTGTTCAAGATGATTTCGAATCATCTGATGTTCTTGTGGTTTCAAGCAGTGACTCTAAGAAGGAGTGGATTATGGATTCAGGTTGCACTTGGCACATGACTCCAAACAAAGACTTGTTCGAAGAATTATGTGATCAAGATGGTGGATCAGTATTGCTGGGAAACAACAAGGCTTGCAAGATTGCAGGTGTTGGATCTGTGAGATTCAAGCTCCATGATGAGTCAATAAGGTTGTTGACTGAAGTCAGGTATGTTCCTGATTTGAAGAGAAATCTGCTTTCTCTTGGTGAATTCGACAAGAAAGGATATGTTTTCCAAGGAGAGAAAAGTATCCTAAGAGTCATGAAGGGTTCAAAGGAAGTCTTGAGAGGCGTGAAGAAACAAGGCTTGTATACCCTTGAGGCTGAAGTTGTAAGTGGTTCGACAAATGTTGCATCCACGAAACCTTTATCGAAAACAGAAATCTGGCACATGAGATTGGGCCATGTCAGTGAAAGGGGTCTGGTCGAATTAGGGAAACAAAATCTGCTTGGTGGAGACAAAGTCGAAAAGCTGAAGTTTTGTGAACCCTGTGTACTTGGAAAATCTTGCAGAGTGAAGTTCAACAAAGGCAAACAAAGAACACATGGATCCCTTGATTACATCCATGCTGATCTTTGGGGGCCTGCAAGGTGTCCATCACATTCAGGAGCAAGGTATTTTCTATCCATAGTAGATGATTATTCCAGAAAATTATGGGTATTCATCCAGAAGACTAAGGATGAAACTTTTGAGAATTTCAAAAGTTGGAAGACTCTGGTTGAAAATCAGACTGGCAGAAAGGTCAAGAGGTTGAGAACCGACAATGGCCTTGAATTTTGCAATGAGGCATTCGACAGTTTTTGTGCTGCCTCTGGTATTGCAAGGCATAGAACTACTGCAGGTACTCCACAGCAAAATGGTTTGGCTGAAAGGTTTAATCGAACTATTTTGGAGAGAGTCAGATGCATGTTGACTAGTGCGGGGTTAACAAAGGTGTTCTGGGCTGAGGCTGTTTCGACAGCAACATATCTGATAAACAGATGTCCTTCGACAGCGTTAGATATGAAGACACCTGAAGAAGTTTGGTCGGGAAATCCACCAGATCTCGACAAACTGAGAGTATTTGGCTGCGTAGCCTATGCTCACATTAGGCAAGACAAGGTCGAACCTAGAGCTCTGAAATGCATGTTCATGGGATACCCTGAAGGAGTCAAAGCTTATAGGCTATGGTGCCTAGAGCCAGGTCACAGGAGGTGTATCACCAGTCGAGATGTAGTTTTCAATGAAGCTGAAATGGCTTTTAAGAAAACTAATGATGTTGGTCGAAGTACAGAAACATCTGACGAAGAGCTGGAACAGGTAGAGATTCCTGTTGAGGTGGAGCATGTTGATGCTGAATTGCATATCCCAGATGAAGTCGAAGAAGAAGCAGAAGATGCTGAAGTTGAGGAAACTGACGATGACTACCTATTGTCGAGAGATAGGTCGAGAAGAGTCATCAAGCCACCTCAGAGACTTGGATATGCAGATCTTATAGCTTATGCCTTAATCTCTGCAAGTGAGGTTCTAGACGAAGAACCTAGAGACTATAAGGAAGTTATGAGGAGTTGAAATAAGACTGAATGGCTGAAGGCCATGGATGATGAGATGAAATCTCTTCATGATAATCATACTTGGGAACTGATCAAGAAACCTGTTGGGGCAAGGTTAGTCAGCTGTAAATGGATTTTCAAAGTTAAGGAAGGAATTGAAGGAGTGACGTCGAAAAGATACAAGGCAAGGTTAGTTGCAAGGGGTTTCACTCAGAAAGAAGGTGTCGACTTCAATGATGTGTTTTCTCCTGTTGTGAAGCATAGGTCCATTCGAATGTTGTTTGCCATGGTGGCACAGTTCGATCTTGAACTGGAACAGATGGATGTGAAGACTGCGTTCTTGTATGGTGATCTAGATGAAACGATCCTGATGAGGCAACCTGAAGGGTATGTCGAAAAGGGGAAGGAAGATTATGTGTGCAAGTTAAAGAGATCTTTGTATGGGCTGAAACAATCTCCTCGACAGTGGAATAGGAGATTCGACAAGTTCATGGCACGCATAAGTTTCATTAGAAGTCAGTTCGACCACTGCGTTTACTTCAGATTTCGACCTGGTAATTCATTTGTTATTTTGTTGCTTTATGTGGATGATATTCTCATAGCAAGCAACAATGTTGAAGATGTGATGAGGGTGAAGGCTGAACTCAATAAGGAGTTCGATATGAAGGATCTGGGAGCTGCTTCCAGGATTCTTGGAATTGACATTCGAAGAGATAGAAAGAAGTCGAAGTTATGTCTATCTCAAGAGGCATATCAACGGAAGATTCTTGAAAAGTTTGGTATGTCGAATTCGAAGCCAGTTGTGACTCCAACAAACCCTCAATTCAAGCTGAGTATTGATCAGTGTCCCAGTACTGATGTCGAAAGAGCCTATATGAATAGCATCCCATATGCTAATATAGTTGGTTCTTTGATGTATGCTATGGTCTGTACTAGACCCGACATAGCATACGCAGTAAGTCTTGTAAGCAGGTACATGGCGAATCCTGGAAAGGCTCACTGGCAAGCATTGAAGTGGATTCTAAGGTACATAAATGGATCTCTAAACAGAGTCTTAATTTATGGTGGAGCCTTGGGTGAAGATAGTAAAGCAGCAATAGAAGGATATGTCGACTCTGATTATGCAGGTTGTATGGATTCTAGAAAGTCTATTTCTGGATATGTTTTCACTATGTTTGGCACAACAATTAGTTGGAAAGCAACTCTTCAGAAGGTTGTTGCTCTATCAACCACTGAAGCGGAATATATTGCTCTCACTGAAGCTGTGAAAGAAGCATTGTGGCTTGAAGGTTTTGCGAAGGAGCTGAAACTTCAAGGTCGAGGTATCACTGTTAAATGTGATAGTCAAAGTGCAATACACCTGTCAAAGAATTCAGCCTATCATGAGCGAACTAAGCACATTGATGTGAGGCTGCATTTCGTTAGAGGAGTAATCGAGCGTGGAGAAGTCCAAGTGCTGAAGGTTTCGACTGAAGACAATGCTGCTGATATGATCACCAAGACATTGCCGAGTTGCAAGTTTTTCCACTGTATGTAGTTGATAAAGCTGCGTGAAGAAAGCTAGTCTGTTCCTTGATGTTGTAGAGTTAGGTCCAAGGTGGAGATTTGTGAGATATTGGATCGAACTCTAGTATTGTCGAAGGGTAGCTTCTTGGTTCGACAGTTCAACAGAGTTAAGCATGAAGTCGAAGGATTGTTCACATGCTGGTGTCGAAGTGTGCATGCTGTAGTCGAAGATGGGTCTAGCATGCAGATGTCGAAGATGCTAGGGTTGTTAGCATGTTAAATTAGGTTTTAGTGTTTAAACCCTAATTTGTTAAGTTAGCTTGTTTATTAAGTTGGCTTGTGTAATGGGCCTTGCTGAAAAAGCCCATTAGTTAGTATGTTAGGTTTTATTATAAATAGCATACTAGTCTCTCATCATTGCTAAGCTGCAAATCCTAATTTAGGGTGAGAGAGGTTATTTGTTATTCTTGTAAACTTGTAATCTTGTTTTAAGAGAAAGTAAAAGAATAGCAGTTATAACCAATTCTTGTGTTCTTATTCTCTTCCCTAATTCCCTATTATACTTTGTTATTAGTATCGTTTTTCACAACAGATGTGTTAAATACATGCTATGTTGAAATATTAATCATGTGACGATTTGTTTAATTGGATAATGTATTGTTGACATATATGATGAAATGTGACAATATAAGATGTTGTTTTGAAAACATTACGATGTGATGATTGTTGAGAATTACATGATGATGATTGATGATTTGTGAATATTAATATGCTGTTAATATTAATATGTTGATTGTGGTGAATGTATGTGAATGATTGAATGATGCTTGGACATGTACATACTTGTTTGTGATGATATTGGTGAGATGAAATGAGACGATGTTAAGCATCGGATCGGTGACGATATAAGTATGTGATATGTGTGCATTCATTCATAAATCATTTACATTGGATCCCGTTGATGAGTGGATCGTTGGTGGTTAATTCCCATTGTGCGGAGATTAGTAAGCAGTCATCGTGTGCCCATGGGGGTGTGAGCGATGAGGTTAGTCGTGTGCCATGTGGGGTGTAAGCGACTTGAAGGGCAGTATCGCAGAGAGAAGTCCTATGAATGTGATTCACGAATTTTGGTACCACATGCATAGTGTCAGTTGTGTCATATGCATTTTGTCATAACATGATTGTATGGATTTCTGTGTTGTGTTGTAATATATTATTGTGTGAATTGATGAATAATAGATGTGAATCTGAATATATGACAAGTTGGGTGAATGATATATTATGATGTTTTGTTGCTTATGAATGCATAAAATTGATTAATTGAGAATGAGACTCACCCTTACTTGTTGACAATTTTCAGATTGAGGATAGCTGCTTTCGACTTGGTGAGGATTAGCTCATAAGTTGGTTTAGTTGTTGTGTCGGTGTCATGCTCTGATAGATGTAACACTGGGGACGCGATGTTTTGAGTTTCGACTTATAACTCTATTGTTTATTTTATTTGAAGTCTGATACATTAATGATGTAATGTTGACTTGATGATTTGATTCCGCTGTGTAAACATGATTTTTATCTATGAGTTATAATTTCAGATGTTTTAGTGAATGCATGACATATGCCGAACGTGTGTTTTCTTTTATTTTTGAATTGTGACACCCTTTGCATGTTTACTCTGATTTAATTTTGCTAATTGCCGTGGGGTATTAGAGGGGTGTTACAATAGTGGTATCAGAGCAGGTCGGTCCGTCCGGCCAATTGTTGAGTCAGTTGAGTTGCGCGACAGTTGTATATTGTCGGCATTTTATTCCTTGGTACGCGACATGTGAGTGAATCACTGTCGGTACTTGGTTGTTTGTTGCAGGTGTTGGATTGAAACAAGTGGGGGAGAAGCTTCGCTTCTCGGTTATGTTTCAGTTGTAAGAAGATTGATTCAGTAGGCTGTTGTTGGCAACAGTGCGAGCGTTGTTGGAGTTTGTTGTTTCTCGAGTTGAAGGTGACTTGGAATTAAGACTTCACTGGGAATTGAGTTGGAACATCTTGAAGGAAGATGATTAGAGGTAATTGACAGTTATTGTAAGAGAAGGAAATTGGAAAGTTGCGATGTGTCAGCTCTACTGGTGTACTGCGAAGATGTCAGTTGAGTAGCCTTACGTCTCGGAAGAGATTCAGCTGCAAGTTTGCAAAGAGGATTGCTGTCGTAATGTTCCAGAAATCGCACTTCGGCGATAGGATGTGTTGCTCAAGTCATAAGAATGTTTGGAAGTGAAGAGATACGATAAGGGGCTGTTTGGAATGTGATAGAGTTGAAGAGAATGAGTTTTGGAGTGAGATTTTCGTAAGAAAAACGCAGGAAAATTGCTGAATAGCTGCAGAACTTCGAAAATTCATAACTGGAGTTTTGGACATCCGAATTGAGTTCCGTTTGAAGCGTCGGAAAGCTAACGAGATGAACTTTGTTATAAAAATAGTTGCAGCAGCTGTAACATATTTAATTGTGACAGGATGACGTTGGAAAGAGGTGAAGTTGCGGTTGCTCTTGTTCTTATAACTAGACTTGTTTATTGGTACTGCACGGGATGTCAGTGTCAGTGTTGAACGGATTGAAGGAATAATTAGAAGTTTTGTTGAGGAGTAATTTTAAGAATTGAATTTACCAATTGAGAAGTTTTGGATATATCGTATAGAGTGTCGCTGCATGATGTCGGTGTTGCATTTTTCGAGCAATGACTGGAAAATTCATATCATGAGTTCCGAGTGTCGGATTGATGTGCCGTTTGAACCTACGAAGAGGAGAGATTATGTTATACCTTATGGGAGGGTTATAAATACAGTATGTTGATCCTTTGAGGAGATAGTCTGAAGTCGGTTAAGGAAGCGTGAAACTTGTCGAATAAGAATGCCTACTACCGTGATTGTTTGAAACAAAAATTGAGTGGAACATGTTGTTGATGAATAGGTTGATGAGATGTTTGGTAATAAAGATGGTTTGAGTGCCGATGAATTTTAGTGAAGAGTGCATTGGTAGTAAAGATGGAATAAACTTTAGAACTCTTGGAATCGTATTTGTGATGGCAGAGTAACGATAAGTATAAAAGAAGAATTTTAGAGGATTTCTGACACCTATTGAATGTGAGGAAGACTTTGTTGAGATTCCGAGTGGGATGATATTTGGACGTGAAGGATATAATAGAAGTTGGATTAAAACCACGAGTTATGAATGTTGTGCTATTGTGTTGCGTAAGAAGTCTTTAAAATGTCGGTGCTAATGATGGATGAGTTGGATTTAATTGGACAATTTAGAGACTTGAGTTAGTATGTGAAGGCACTCCTAATAGTGTTAGATTGAGTATGCTAGAAGATGACTAGTGGTATTCTTAACGAGATTAGAGAAGGTCAGAAAGATGGTGTTAAGTTGATCGATAGGTTGACCTTGAATTACCAGAGTAAAGGCGGTGAATTCAGGATCGACGAAAACAATGTAATGGGTTGAGTGATTGGATTTGTGTAACTGATGTTTTGAGCTTCAGAAGGATATTCTAGAAGGACACCGTAGTGAATTATTGAACTATGACGATGTTAATGAGTTTGGGTGCAAACTCGGAAATGGACACTATTATGTAGTAACGACGGTTTATGCTTAAATATGATTTTCAACTAATATTGACAAATTTAGGACTTGATCACCCTAAATCTCTTGTTGGTAGTAGATGGAATCATATAGAAGAGATAAGCTTGTTTTGTTACCTTAATGGTTTAAGATGTGATGAATACTAAGCCGTGAGAATAATCACTCACTATGTTGTGTGAACTTATGAAGAAGTGAATATGAAAGAGTGCAACATGGTGGATGATGACTTAAGACGGGTAATCAGAGTCGCGCAGCGAAAGTGTGATGCGGAGTAGTGTTATGAGTACTACTCGCGGGAAGTAAGGAATTAATATGTCGGAAGCCTACATAGAGAATATGTATTGATCTATATGTTGGATTTAGAATCCAGTGGATGTAAGGATGTCGTGTCGAAGAATTATAACTCTTTTGAATAATTGTCGAGATGATGAACATGTTATTACGGTTGTACGTAGTTAACGAGTATGTATTCGGCGAAATTAAAACGAAGAGTTGATACTATATGATGCTGTAATAATTTTGTGTTGTTATTAAGGTGATATTGTAAATTCCAGATATAATGAGTAATTACACTCTATGAAGGACGAAGTGGATTTAATTCTTAAAGAAGAGTGGGATTCAGTTTGAGCTATTATGTAAGCAATGGTATATCGAGGCTGATGAGTGTGATTATAACTACTTGTGCGTACTCGTTCCGATGGTGAGAATGTTTAATAGATGTAGTAACTCAGGAATTTGTTTTTGAGTGCGAGTAAGTATTACTGAGTGGTAAATTGGTACCATGAATGAAGAAGAATGATTCTTGGACGAATGAGTAAAGAGAGTCGGAATCGGGTGAAACTCAGAAATCTATTTGGTATAGATGATTGTGATTAGTAATCAGAGTAGTACGGAAAAACGGAATGTAAAGTATTGGATAATCGATGGCTTGACTTAAGAGGAGTCAGATAATTGGAATTTAATGGTATAGGAATATGAGTATTGAGTTCTTGGAGGAAGCGGTTGGTGAAAAGTGTAAGTATTATTTTATCGCTCAGATGGAAGAGTATGTCTAAGGTTGGTATGTTGGTAGATGGTATGCATTACTGCAGTGTTGATCAGTGTGATCATACTATAGATTGTGTAATTGTATTACTCAGTGGATGAGCGTATTGTATAGGTTGTACCTCAATGTTCTGTTGTTGTTAACCTTTTGGACATATAATGAGTGGTACACCTTTGGATGGTCAAATGCGACGTAAGAACTGGGATTTGAATGTATGAAACATGTTTCCTGTTGGTTATGTCAGATGGATTTTGAGGATCGACCGATGGTAATGTTAATTGGGAGCTGAAGAGTCAGGTGGAGGACTCTTATACGAGCTGGTTACTTGAGGTATGTTTTCGAGGACGAAAACTCTTTTAGTGGGGGAGAGTTGTAACACCCGTATATTTTAATTTTTAATTTTTAATTTAAATGGAAATTTAATTAATAATTAGAATTATTGGTGATTTGTAGAATTTAATTGGAAAAGGATGGTTATGGTGTTGGGCCATGTGTGATGTTGAGGAATGAGGGGGTGTTATGTTAGTAAAGGTCTTATTCCAATTAAAGTTTATTTTATAAAATAATAAGAATTGGGAATAAGGGAAAGGAACGTGAAAAGCAGAACAGAGGAGATGAGGGATTGGAAAGCTGGTACGTGAAGAGGAGCAATGGAGGGAGAGACCAATCAAAAACTCTTGGCTAAGGTAAGGGGGGGCTCTTCCGGTTAATTTCTATTATGTGATTATGGGTCATATGATGGATTAACGTATGATTCGATTCGATTGGGTATATTGGGATTTGATATTGTTAGGTATGTTATGATTTGGGATAATTGATGAATTTGTATAGATTGTTGGTTATCGATGTGTTGTTTTGATGTATAATGATGTGTGATGAGAAATTCGATGATTATATGCCTGTCTGCGATGTCTGGAATCGTTTTTGGGTGAAAAGGATGTGAAATCGCAGAGTCTGAACGCAGACCCATAATTCTGCAAAATCGCCAGGTCGCGCCGCGTCCATGTGTTGGCGCCGCGAAGGCGTACTTATTTTCTCGTATCGTGCCGCGCGCATGAGTTGGCGCCGCGAACGTGTTTGTGTGGTTCAGGTCGCGCCGCGAACTTTGGTTGCGCCGCGTGCTGTAGCGATAGTTATTTCTTGGGAAAGTTAAATGATGTGTAACTTTCGAACCGTAGGTCTGTTTTTAGTGTCGTTTCGAGTACGATGAATCTTATGAGATAGCCTACGTGTTTAAAAGATGAAATGAGGTGTGAATCCAATTATTTTTAAATATGATTTTATTTCTTGGTGAATGATGTATTGTACATATATGTGATGAGATGTGTTAAATACATGCTATGTTGAAATATTAATCATGTGACGATTTGTTTAATTGGATAATGTATTGTTGACATATATGATGAAATGTGACAATATAAGATGTTGTTTTGAAAACATTACGATGTGATGATTGTTGAGAATTACATGATGATGATTGATGATTTGTGAATATTAATATGCTGTTAATATTAATATGTTGATTGTGGTGAATGTATGTGAATGATTGAATGATGCTTGGACATGTACATACTTGTTTGTGATGATATTGGTGAGATGAAATGAGACGATGTTAAGCATCGGATCGGTGACGATATAAGTATGTGATATGTGTGCATTCATTCATAAATCATTTACATTGGATCCCGTTGATGAGTGGATCGTTGGTGGCTAATTCCCATTGTGCGGAGATTAGTAAGCAGTCATCGTGTGCCCATGGGGGTGTGAGCGATGAGGTTAGTCGTGTGCCATGTGGGGTGTAAGCGACTTGAAGGGCAGTATCGCAGAGAGAAGTCCTGTGAATGTGATTCACGAATTTTGGTACCACATGCATAGTGTTAGTTGTGTCATATGCATTTTGTCATAACATGATTGTATGGATTTCTGTGTTGTGTTGTAATCTATTATTGTGTGAATTGATGAATAATAGATGTGAATCTGAATATATGACAAGTTGGGTGAATGATATATTATGATGTTTTGTTGCTTATGAATGCATAACATTGATTAATTGAGAATGAGACTCACCCTTACTTGTTGACAATTTTCAGATTGAGGCTAGCTGCTTTCGACTTGGTGAGGATTAGCTCATAAGTTGGTTTAGTTGTTGTGTCGGTGTCATGCTCTGATAGATGTAACACTGGGGACGCGATGTTTTGAGTTTCGAATTATAACTCTATTGTTTATTTTATTTGAAGTCTGATACATTAACGATGTAATGTTGACTTGAGGATTTGATTCCGCTGTGTAAACATGATTTTTATCTATGAGTTATAATTTCATATGTTTCAGTGAATGCATGACATATGCTGAACGTGTGTTTTCTTTTATTTTTGAATTGTGACACCCTTTGCATGTTTACTCTGATTTAATTTTTCTAATTGCCGTGGGGTATTAGAGGGGTGTTACAAATATGATTTAAGAATCTTTATGAACCTTTTTGAAGTTTTCTTTAAATATATTTGTTTGATGTTATGACTTGTGTGGTGAAGTGGTGTGATGTTGTATGATGATGCAACGTAGCGACGTGATTGTGAAGTGGCGAATTACTATAAAAGTAATGATGTTTAGTCGGTATTTGTGATGTATTGTGAATGTCGTGTTTGTATGGATGTTGCATTTATTGAGTCACATCCATTGCATAAAGAGACGGTGGCCTTAATGGTAAAAAGCGACGGTGGCCTTAATGGCAAATAGCGACGGTGTGCCCAATGGCAAATCTTGAGACGTGGGAGTTTTACTCCAAATGGTACCACATACATTTGCATAAGTCGAGTCACATGTGAATTGCATTCGAGTATTACTTGATTATGATGTGGTAACTTGATGATGAGATGTTTGTTGCGATTGCGTGGAATTATACTTGCGAATTGTATTTATGGTCATAGTTGAATTGATGACATTGTTGCCGTTTCTTATTTGATTATGTGATGTGAATCGTTGTATTGAGTATTGTGGTCAGAGGTGGTGACCAATGTATGATCTTTTCTCTTGCTTTGAATATTATCATACGTTTCTTTATAATGAATGATATCTCACCCCTTATGTTTGAATGTTACCCTCCGTTGGTAACGTGCAGGTAACGACGTGGAGTAGCCGTGTACCTTATAGCTCGAGTCGGTGTGTCAATGCTCTGATACGTAGCACTCGGGGGGGAATGTTTGCGATACTTGCTTGTGTCTTGTCTTATGTTGATTATCTTTTCTTGAATTTTAATGTTATGTCTTGTGGAGACGTTTTGGATACATTGTGCCATGTTGGTAAGAATATATGTTGATTTAGATATGTGTTGTTATCTGGATTCCACTGCAATATTATGGAGTTGTTTGGATTTAAAAGTTTGATGAATTATGAGTTCCCTATGATATAAGTGTTATGTATCCATGTACTTTGAGCATGAATTGTGGTTTCGTTTAAGTCGAATATGTGACGCCTCAAATTAGTTGCTTGTTTCGATCTTTTATACTCTGATTTCTCTTATTATTTGAGGGGTAGATTTGGGGTGTTACAATAGTGGTATCATAGCAGGTCGGTCTGTCCGGCCAAGTGTCGTGTCGTAGTGTGGTCTAACAACGTTGTATTGTTGTTTTGTACTGATTGCTTTTGTGTTGTAGTGAAGAGTTGAGATGGCGGGAAGGAATGATGCTGCGATAGCTGCTGCTTTGGAAGCAATGGCTCATGCTTTGGAGAACCAACCGCATGGTGGAGAGAGTGATGCTTCTCGGAGTTTGGCTACCTTCCAAAGAGGGAACCCTCCTGTGTTTAAGGGAACTTATGACCCTGATGGCGCATTGACATGGCTTAAGGAGATTGAGAGGATTTTCCGTGTCATGGATTGCACTCCTGAACAGAAGGTTCGGTATGGGACTCATATGCTAGCAGTTGAGGCGGATGACTGGTGGCTAGAGACTCGTAGGAGATTGGAAGCGAGTGGTGAGGAGATCTCTTGGATTGTGTTTCGCATGGAGTTCTTAAGGAAGTACTTTCCTGAAGATGTCCGTGGCAAGAAGGAAATTGAATTCCTTGAGCTAAGTCAAGGGAACAAGTCTGTTGTGGAGTATGCTGCTAAGTTTGGTGAATTGGCTAAGTTTTACCAATACTATGATGGGTCGAATGGTGAGTTTTCCAAGTGCATTAAGTTTGAGAATGGGTTGCGTCCGGAGATTAAGAAAGCAATTAGTTACCAGAAGATTCGCATCTTTGCTGATTTGGTTGATTATTGTCGGATTTATGAAGAGGACAACAATGCTCATTATCGTGTGATAAGTGAGAAGAGGGGAAAAGGTTATCAAGGTCGTGGTAAGCCTTGTGACGCTCCGAGTGGAAAGGGTAAGCAGAAAGTCACTGATGGCAAGAGAACTAGTGGGGGAGATGCACCTGCTGGTGTTACGTGCTTCAAGTGTGGCAAGGTTGGCCATAAGAGCATTGTGTGTACTGCTGATGCCATGAGGTGTTACCGTTGTGGAGAGATTGGACATACGTCACCTGCTTGCAAGCATAAGCAGATGGTGTGTTTCAACTGTGGTGAAGAAGGACATATTGGAAGCAAGTGTCAGAAGCCTAAGAAGGAGCAATCTAGTGGAAAGGTGTTTGCCTTGTCGGGAACTCAGACCACTAGTGAGGATTCACTCATCAGAGGTACTTGCTTCATTAATAGCATTCCTTTAATTACTATTATTGATACCGGTGCTTCTCATTGCTTTATATCTGCTGATTGTGTTAATCAATTGGGTCTTGTGTTGTCTGCTATGAACGAAGAGATGGTTGTCGATACTCCGGCTAAGGGTTCGGTGACCACTTCTCTCATATGTTTGAAGTGTCCCGTGTCGATTTTTGACAGAGACTTCCTTGTTGATTTTGTGTGCTTGCCGTTGAGAGGTTTGGACGTGATCTTGGGGATGGAGTGGTTAGAGCATAACCGTGCTCACATCAATTGCTATGATAAGTCTTTGAGGTTTTCTTCTCCTGAGGAGGAAAGCTTAAAGTTGTTATCGACCAGACAGTTTCGTTTGTTGATGAAAGAAGATGTTCAAGTGTTTGCTTTGGTTGCATCAATGTCTGTTGAGAACCAAGCGATCATAGAAGAATTGAAGGTGGTATGCGATTTTCTTGAAGTTTTCCCTGATGAAATTCCTGATGTACCGCCTGAGAGAGAAGTTGAGTTCTCTATTGAATTGGTACCTGGTACTAGACCTGTGTCTATGGCACCGTATAGGATGTCTGCATCTGAATTGTCCGAATTGAAGAAGCAGTTGGAAGAATTGCTTGAGAAGAGGTTTGTGAGGCCTAGTGTGTCGCCGTGGGGAGCTCCAGTGTTGTTGGTTAAGAAGAAAGATGGAAGTATGAGACTTTGTATTGATTATCGTCAGTTGAATAAGGTGACAATCAAGAACAAGTATCCACTTCCAAGAATTGATGACTTGATGGATCAATTGGTTGGTGCTCGTGTGTTTAGCAAGATCGATCTGAGGTCGGGTTACCATCAGATTAAAGTGAAAGATGAGGATATGCAGAAGACGGCTTTCAGAACCCGTTATGGACATTATGAGTATTTCGTGATGCCCTTTGGTGTTACTAATGCACCTGGAGTATTCATGGAGTACATGAATCGTATTTGTCATGAGTATCTGGATCGTTTTGTGGTGGTGTTCATTGATGATATTTTGATTTACTCTAAATCAGAATCAGATCATGCTGAGCATTTGAAGTTGATATTGCAAGTCTTGAAAGAGAAGAAGTTGTATGCTAAGTTATCCAAGTGTGAGTTCTGGCTGAAGGAAGTTAGTTTTCTGGGGCATGTCATTTTTGGTGATGGCATCGCCGTGGATCCGTCTAAAGTTGATGCCGTGTTGAGATGGGAAACTCCTAAGTCGGCTACCGAGATTCGAAGCTTTTTGGGACTAGCTGGCTATTATAGAAGGTTCATTGTAGATTTCTCTAAGTTAGCACTTCCGTTGACTAAGTTGACTTGTAAGGGTAAGGCTTTCGTGTGGGATGTTTCTCGTGAAGATAGTTTTACCGAGTTGAAGAAAAGGTTGACGTCGGCACCGATTTTGATATTGCCTAATCCGGAAGAATCGTTTGTGGTTTATTGTGATGCTTCTAAGATGGGTTTAGGAGGTGTGCTCATGCAAAATGGTAAAGTTGTTGCTTATGCATCAAGACAGTTGAGAGTTCATGAGAAGAGCTATCCTACACATGATTTGGAACTTGCTGCTGTAGTGTTCGTATTGAAGATTTGGAGACATTATCTTTATGGTTCTAGATTTGAAGTCTTTAGCGACCATAAGAGCTTGAAGTATTTGTTTGATCAGAAGGAATTGAATATGAGACAACGAAGGTGGTTAGAACTGTTGAAAGATTATGATTTCGGTTAGAATTATCATCCAGGAAGGGCTAATGTTGTTGCCGATGCTTTGAGTCGCAAGACTTTGCATATGTCGGCAATGATGGTTAAGGAGTTAGAATTAATTGAGCAATTTCGAGATATGAGTTTGGTATATGAAGTGACCCCTAAGAGTGTTCGATTGGGTATGCTGAAGATTAACAATGATTTTCTGGATAGTATCAAGGAAGCCCAGAAGTTGGATGTGAAATTGGTTGATTCGATGATTGGAGTCGATCAAGCTGAGAATGGTGATTTCAAGTTAGATGCGCACGGTGTGTTGAGGTTCCGTGATCGGATTTGTATTCCTGATGATGTGGATTTGAAAAGATCTATTCTTAAGGAAGGTCATAGGAGTAATCTGAGTATTCATCCCGGAGCTACGAAGATGTATCAAGATTTGAAGAATTTGTTTTGGTGGCCTGGAATGAAGCGTGACATAGCTCAGTTTGTGTATGCATGTTTAACTTGTCAGAAGTCGAAGGTTGAACATCAGAAGCCTGCTGGTTTAATGCAACCGTTGGAAGTCCCGAAATGGAAATGGGATAGCATTTCTATGGATTTCGTGACGGGTTTGCCGAATACCATGAGAGGACATGATTCGATTTGGATGATTGTTGATAGGCTTACGAAGTCGGCTCATTTCATACCTATTAACATCACTTATCCAGTTGCGAGGTTGGCGGAGATTTATGTCCGTGTGATTGTGAAGTTGCATGGTGTTCCTATGTGTATTGTTTCGGATAGAGATCCGAGGTTCACTTCATATTTTTGGAAGAGTTTGCAAGAAGCGTTGGGTTCTAAGTTGAGGTTGAGTTCGGCATATCATCCTCAGACAGATGGTCAAACGGAGAGAACGATTCAATCTTTGGAGGATTTGTTGAGATCTTGTGTTCTAGAGCAAGGAGGTGCGTGGGATACTTATCTTCCATTGATAGAGTTCACATACAACAATAGTTACCATTCGAGTATCGGTATGGCACCGTTTGAAGCGTTGTATGGTCGGAGATGTAGAACTCCGTTGTGTTGGCATGAAACGGGTGAGAGTGTAGTACTTGGACCCGAGATTGTACGAGAGACTACCGAGAAGGTTAAGTTGATCCGTGAGAAGATGAAGACTTCGCAAATTAGGCAGAAGAGTTACCATGACAAGAGGAGGAAGGATTTAGAATTCCAAGCTGGTGATCATGTATTCTTGAGAGTTACGCCGGTTACCGGTGTGGGAAGAGCCTTGAAGTCAAAGAAGCTAACTCCTCGTTTTATTGGACCGTATCAGATTTCAGAGAAGGTTGGTAATGTGGCGTATAGAGTGGCTTTACCGCCTAATCTTTCGAATTTGCATGATGTGTTTCACGTGTCGCAACTTCGGAAGTATATTTCTAATCCTTCGCATGTAATTCATATGGATGATGTACAAGTGCGGGATAATCTCACGGTGGAGACTATGCCGATAAGAATTGAGGATCGCGAAACGAAGGCGCTTAAAGGAAAAGAGATTGCTTTGGTGAAGGTGGTTTGGTCGGGAACTACCGGTGAAAGTATGACGTGGGAATTGGAGAGCAAGATGCGCGAGTCGTATCCTGAGTTATTCGATTGAGGTAATTTTCGAGGACGAAAATATTCTAAGTGGGGGAGAGTTGTAACGACCGTTTTTCTTTAATTATTTATTTATGAGAGTTATGTGAATTAATTGTGAAATATGTGTTAATTATATGCTTAATTGATTTTATGTTGTTTTATTTGGGAATTATTAGTAAATAATATAAGATAGTAAGTGTTGTTGATTATTGGGCCTAAGTTGGTATTAGTAAGTGAGGGGTGTTAGTTAGAGCCCATTAGTAATTTAAGATAGTAAGGGTTTAACTAAAAACAAGGGTTTTAGAGGAAATAGAAATTAGAAGTTCATTTGGGGTTTTTGGTGAAAGAAGAGAAGAGAGGAGAGAAGAGGAGAATCTCAAGGTTGAAGATAGAGTTGGCTTCAATCCAAAACCTGAGGTAAGGGTGGGATTCTTTCATGCTAAAGGGATGTATGATGATGTTTTGGGTGGGGTTTTGATTGTATGTTGCTATCCATGATTGTGTGAGAAATTGAATAGGAATTGTTAGGGTTCATGCTATATTTCTATGAAATTGTGAATTTAAGTATGATTGATGATGTTTGTATGGAAACCCATGAGTAGAAATAAGTTTATGAGCCTTTACATGTGTGGTAAATTGCTTTCATTGATGTATAAATGATGTGTGGGTTAATGGGTGTTGTATGATGGGATTAGGGAAGAAAAATGGTGATTTCCTGAGTTTTACGCAGCATAGGTCGACCTACACAGAGGTATGAGTCGACCTGAGCAGCTTAAAACAGCAGAAAATCCACTTTTCTTCAGCATGCGTCGACCTGTAGATTCTATGAGTCGACCTATAGCATCCTTTGCGTCGACTCATGGGTCGGCGAGCGCATACCCGAGGGGGACAGCAACATATTTGCGTCGACCTGAAGATCCTTTTGCGTCGACCTACTGGTTTCTATTTTTGGCAGATTTTTGTAAAAGCCATATCTTTTGATCCGTAACTCGTTTTTGAGTGCCGTTTGAACCTATGTGAAGCTATAATTGAGATCTTTCTAGTGAATATGATTTAAGAATCTTTATGAACCTTTTTGAAGTTTTCTTTAAATATATTTGTTTGATGTTATGACTTGTGTGGTGAAGTGGTGTGATGTTGTATGATGATGCAACGTAGCGACGTGATTGTGAAGTGGCGAATTACTATAAAAGTAATCATGTTTAGTCGGTATTTGTGATGTATTGTGAATGTCGTGTTTGTATGGATGTTGCATTTATTGAGTCACATCCATTGCATAAAGAGACGGTGACCTTAATGGTAAAAAGCGACGGTGGCCTTAATGGCAAATAGCGACGGTGTGCCCAATGGCAAATCTTGAGACGTGGGAGTTTTACTCCAAATGGTACCACATGCATTTGCATAAGTCGAGTCACATGTGAATTGCATTCGAGTATTACTTGATTATGATGTGGTGACTTGATGATGAGATGTTTGTTGCGATTGCGTGGAATTATACTTGCGGATTGTATTTATGGTCATAGTTGAATTGATGACATTGTTGCCGTTTCTTATTTGATTATGTGATGCGAATCGTTGTATTGAGTATTGTGGTGAGAGGTGGTGACCAATGTATGATCTTTTCTCTTGCTTTGAATATTATCATACGTTTCTTTATAATGAATGATATCTCACCCCTTATGTTTGAATGTTACCCTCCGTTGGTAACGTGCAGGTAACGACGTGGAGTAGCCGTGTACCTTATAGCTCGAGTCGGTGTGTCAATGCTCTGATACGTAGCACTCGGGGGGAATGTTTGCGATACTTGCTTGTGTCTTGTCTTATGTTGATTATCTTTTCTTGAATTTTAATGTTATGTCTTGTGGAGACGTTTTGGACACATTGTGCCATGTTGGCAAGAATATATGTTGATTTAGACATGTGTTGTTATCTAGATTCCGCTGCAATATTATGGAGTTGTTTGGATTTAAAAGTTTGATGAATTATGAGTTCCCTCTGATATAAGTGTTATGTATCCATGTACTTTGAGCATGAATTGTGGTTTCGTTTAAGTCGAATATGTGACGCCTCAAATTAGTTGCTTGTTTCGATGTTTTATACTCCGATTTCTCTTATTATTTGAGGGGTAGATTTGGGGTGTTACAAACTTCATGTTCCCGTTAATATACAATATTTTGATCAGTAATTCATGTTCTCGTTAATATTCAATATTTTATTCAGTAACTTCATGTTCCCGTTAATATTCAATATTTTGATTAGTAACTTCATGTTCTTGCTTATTTTGTTCAATATTATATTTTTTTTATAAAAAAAAAAAGAAATTGATGTAATTATTATTATGATACATTTCGTTCAGCAAAGATACATAATAAACTTAAAAATGAAATTGATAAAGAATAGAATAATAAAGTGTTATTTTATTAATATGCAATAAAAATTGGGAAGATCAATAAAGAATACACAATGTCGATTGTCCAATGCAATAAACTTAGTCACATTTACTTTCAACGTATTCCAAATTTGTTCCCGTTAATCTTCAATATTTTTATAAGTAACGTCATGTTCCCGTTAATATTCATTATTTTGATCAGTAACTCCGTGTTCCGTTAATATTGAAAAAATTTATCAGTAAGTTAATGTTTCTGTTTATATTCAAAAAAATTATCAGTAACTTCGTGTTCTCGTTAATATTCAATATTTTGTCAATAACCCCGTATTTCCGTTAATATTTATTATTTTGATTAGTAACTTCGTGTTCCTGTTAATGTTCAAAATTTGTTCCCGTTAATATTCAAAATTTTGATCAGTAACTTAATGTTTCCGATAATATTCAAAATTTTGATCAGTAACTTCGTGCTCCCGTTAATATTCAATATTTTAATCAATAACTCCGTGCTCCAGTTAATATTCAATATTTTGAATATTCACACTAGGACCAGTGTGGTACGCTCATTTGTTTTAATATTCAATATTTTGATCAATAAATATTATTTTTCCGTTAATATTTATTTTTTTGATCAGTAACTTCATGTTTTCATCAATATTTTTGTTTTGGAATTATTTATAAAACTATTTAAATCAATTGTAAACTTATTCTCGTTATTGTTCAACATTTAATTAAATGTGTTAATATCAGTACCATATGCGTGTACCATATAATTACCCGTGTGTATCCGTAATATATTATTTTGTATTTGGATAGAATTGACCCCATTAAAGTTTTAATGGTAATATTTCAATTATATTATATATAGATAAATATATATTGATTATGGATGAATTGTCCAATTAAAATTTTAAATTTTATAAATGACAAACAAATTGTATGATTAATAAAAAATATCATACAATTTTGTTATTATTTATTCATATATTACTTATGTTTCATTGTATTACTATTTATTCATACATTACTTACGTTTCATTCTATTACTATTACTATTTATTCATACAGTACTTATGTTTTATTCGATTACTTATGCTTATTAACACCCATAGTTATTTTTAAATATGTTTTTTAAAAAATAATCAATAGATCTAATATATTTATTTTATTTGATAATCTCTAAAAAAATTCATTAATATATATATATATATATATATATATATATATATATATATATATATATATATATATATATATATAACTTTCAGATTTTATATTTTAAATAATTTAGTAGTATTAGTAAGAAATCTTATTAAAGTGAAAATAGAAAATAGTAGTTAGTTTAATTATGCATTTTTTATCAAAAAAAATCCATACAATATATAAAAGCAATGATATGCCTAAAACACTTTATTAAAATATGTATCTAATAATATTAATCTTTTTGTTAAATGAGATATGAAATTTGGTTTCAAAATTAGGTTGATAAATTCATTGTTTTGGAAAGTTTCTATTTAATAATTTTGAAGAAATCAAGTGAGATAAATTATTTTTATTAATTTTTAATGATAATTTGATTCACTCAATTTTTGGTGATACAACATCAATATAATTGGTATTTATTTTATACCAATTAAGATATTGGTAAGTAATTGATATGAGTTTAATGTATTGATTCTATATCAATTAAATTATCCCCAACGTAATGATTCTAACGTATGGGTCGTTAAAAAAGCTTTTATATCTTACAAAATTAGATAATTTTAGGTAAATCATACAAAAGTACAATATTTTCTCAAAATTATATTTTTTTAGTTAAATCATACAATATTGTAAAAACAGTATAATTTTGTAAGATATAAAAGTACAATATTTTCTCAAATCTAATAATTTAAAAATACATGTGGTAAGTGCTAAAAGAATAAGAAATCAAAAGTTGCAATCACATGCATTAAATCATAAATTAAAAGTTGCAATCAATCAATCAATGATTACTAAATGTGATATCTATCATATAAGAAAAGTTTCACATATATATTGATAAACTTAATTTTTTAATTTGACTTAACTAAAATATTCTTTAGTTCTATGAATTAATATACAATATTATGTTATTTATATATTATAATATCTATAATTTTTATAATGACTAAGATTTAATATAAATATCACTCAAACATAAAATCAATTAATCAATGAAATTTATTTATTAAAATTTGCAATAATATTATGGATAAAAAGTTAAAAATTGCAATCACATTAAATAAAAAATCAAAATCAAAAATCAAAAGTTGCAATCAGATTAAATCAAAAATTAAAGTTGCAATCAATTAAAGATGATTATGATATTTAATTTTTTTATAGGTAAATGATTTATGTCTTTTCATTTTAAAACTCTTTATTTACCTAAAAAAATATACTGTTTATTCTTTGATTCTATTTTCTTATACATTTCAAAATTATGTATACATTTTTACTTTGTAATATTTTATTATATTATATCTTTATTTTTTGTTTTGTTCGACCTTACTATAAATAAATATCAATAATATTTTATAAAACTAACTTTATAAATATTGATAAACTTAATTTCTTAATTTGACCTAACTAAAATATTCTTTAGTTCTATGAATTAATATAAAATATTATCTTATTTACATATTATAATATCTACAATTTCGATAATTACTAAGATTTAATATGAATATCACTCAAACATAAAATCAATCAATCAATCTATGAGATTTATTTATTAACATTTTCACTTAAAATATAAAAAATTGAAGTTCATTCTATGAATTAATATAAAATATCATGTTATTTACATATTATAATATCTACCATTTCGACAAAACTTGCGCAAGCATAACCCAATAATTTCAAGCAGATTCTCCATTGTATATTGACACCAGCCAACTTGATTTCTACTTCTACTGCTCAAACTTTCAGGGCAGTCAAAGAAGAATATTTATTTCAAACAAATCGTATAGTCGATGTTTGCTACTGTCTGCACCAGAAAAAAAATCCAAAACACATGGATTAGGACAATATTTAAATTGTTACTAAAAGAATAGAAAATAGGGATTGGAAACAACCCAGGTAAAAAACGAACCATATACTATGGAGTGACGCCAATTGATACTTCAAAATGATACACTACAAATTCAACCTGCAAATAAGAAAGATATTTTCTATCAAGAAAAGAAAGGAACAAATGTTAAATACCGGTCTGTCCATGAATAGTCGTGGGAATGGCTGGAATTGCAAAAATAGTATAAACCAAAATTTCCACGATTAGGTTTGATGAACTTGATAGAGAATGTGAAAGTATGATCGGTTATATACACTACAAATTCAACCTGCAAATAACATGAAAGATATTTTCTATCCAGAAAAGAAAGGAACAAATGTTAAATACTGGTCTGTCCATGAATAGTCGTGGGAATGGCTGGAATTGCAAAAATAGTATGATCGGTTATATATAGTAATGATAAAACCGTTTTGGAATGTGGAAGGTGAGGGCTTGGAAGGCAGAAGGGTTGGAAGTTATGGATCGAAGAATAGAAGGTTGAGGCTGCTGATGTGGAATATTATGGAGACAGCAGCTGATGTGGACAATCCTAATGATCAAGAAAAGGGATATTTTTCTTATATGATAGATATCACATTGAGTAGCATTATTGAGAGTGGAGCAGTTGAAACTTTTCATTTGCATAACTGCTGCATGTGGAAGTTGGAGGGATGGATTATTAACTGATGCTGCATGTTAGAAACAGATGAATATTTGAGAAGCCAAAAGAGTGGTGACATGGATGCACCAAGTTGAAAGTTGAAAAAGAGAATTCCTTGCTACCATGAAGCCACGTGTCGCAGCCAGAGGAGTTGTTGAAAAAGATATACTTTTCTTATATTATAGATGGGTGCTAAGCACAATATAAGAAAAGGCCAACAATAAAGAAAGAAGAAAACAACTGACAAGAAAAAACAAAAATGAAGCCCTAACATACTTTCTAGGACTAGAAATTCAAATATCCTTAGCTAAATCAATACTTTCTTTCGCTAGAATGAAAATCTAGTCTCACCCAACGATTTAATCAGCGATAAAACTTCACCCTTAGTCCAAACATAATCTTTAAACACCACTTTGTTCCTACTCAACCACAAACACCAACACACTAATAAACAAAAGAAACAAGGATTAATGATAAAACTAAACATGCGTTTCAACTGCTCAAGAAACGGAAACGTCGGATCAGCCCCGAATCACTAAGTTGCACTGCCACACTCTCCTCACTATCAGCCATCCAAGACAACACCTCTCTCCATAACATATCGGTTTTACAACACACCAAAAAAGGGCTTAATCGATTCTCCCATCGAATCACAAAGAGGACATAAATTGCCACTCGACAAATACTCCATAGCTCTATTACAAAGGTCACTTCTAGTGGGTAAGTTATTCAAATTTAGTCAACAACCAAATAACTTAACTTTGCTCGCAATAAAATCTTTCCGAACTAGCCTCAAGTATAATAAACTCTCCTCATTTAACATCAAACTTTGAGACTTTAACTCATACAATTTCACATAACTATTTTTAACCGAAAAACCCTCTCCATTTCACCACCACACCACTTTATCAACCTCATCAACATTTGATTTGACACCCCTAAAGTCGTAACCAACACCGACCACTTTTCACCTACCTTTCCATGAAGAGCAAGCTCATTAACTCCAAAATCCCAATGGCAAAGTGAATCCTCCCAATAACCCATATTAGCAATCTTAAATGAAGGAGTAACAATAGCTTCATAAACAAGCGAAAACATTTTCTTTAAAGGGGTCGCACCCAGCCAACAATGATCCAAAAAATGAATGGTCGCCTCATTCCCCTAACTTGCAAAAATGCTATTGGTGAACCACAGATTCCCATTACCTTAAGATTACAAATCGCCCTAACATCCATCCATAAAAGCAAAGAAATCTTCAAACACCGAGGAGAGTTATTCTCAAATAAATTTGACATACAATCACCTTATCTAAAAAGTATAAGATTAGACCACACCGCTTTTTTCCGTCAAAAGTCTCCACCCCCATATGCTAATCAGAGAAGCATTGAAACTCTAAATATTTTTAATTCCTAAACCTCTCTCTTCATTATAAACACAAATCCTCTCCCTGAAGGATAGAAAAACACTTAGAAAGGGGGGGGGGGTTTGAATAAGTGTAGTCTAAAAACTTGATCGATAAAAACAATTTGCACAGTTATTTTTATCCTGGTTCGTTGTTAACTAAACTACTCCAGTCCACCCCCACGGAGTGATTTACCTCACCTGAGGATTTAATCCACTAATCGCAACAGATTACAATGGTTTTCCACTTAGTCCGCGACTAAGTCTTCTAGAGTATCCTGATCACAACCTGATCACTCTAGGAACAAATGCTTAGACACAAGCTAAGACTTTCTTAGAGTATCATGACCACCACGTGATCACTCTAATTACAACTGCTTAGACACAAGCTAAGACTTCCTAGAGTATCCTGATCAACACTTGATCACTCTAGTTACTTACAAATTAATGTAATCAATTCTAAGAGTATTACAAATGCTTCTGAAAAGCTATAATCACAACAGTGATATTTCTCTTAACGTTTAAGCTTAATCTCACTAATATATTACAACAGCAATGTAGTGAGCTTTGATGAAGATGAAGTTTCTGAGCTTTTGATTTGAACAGCGTTTCAGCAAGTTTTTCAGAATAAGTTTGTTCAGGATTGGTAACCTTGCTTCTCATCAGAACTTCATACTTATAGGCACTTGAGAAGATGACCGTTGGGAGCATTTAATGCTTTGCGTGTTCCGTACAGCATTGCATTTAATGTTTCACGCTTTTGTCAACTACCTCGAGCCTTGTTCACGCTGTGTCTACTGACGTTGCCTTTAATAGCTTCCAACGTTCCTTTTGTCAGTCAGCGTAGCCTGCCACCTGTACTTTCTTCTGATCTGATGTTTGTGAATACAATGTTTGAATATCATCAGAGTCAAACAGCTTGGTGCATAGCATCTTCTTGTCTTCTGACCTTGAAGTGCTTCTGAGCGTGATACCATGAGAACTTCAGTGCTTCTGCTTCTGATCTCAAGTTCTTCTGATGCTTCCATAGACCCATGTTCTGATTCTGCCTTGACCATCTTCTGATGTCTTGCCAGACCATGTTTTGATGTTGCATGCTGAACCTTCTGAGACAAAGCTTCTGAGCGCTGATTTGTGCATACTCTTTATATATTTCCTGAAAGGGAAATTGCATAGGATTAGAGTACCACATTATCTTGAGCAAAATTCATATACATTGTTATCATCAAAACTAAGAATATTGATCAGAACAAATCTTGTTCTAACAATCTCCCCCTTTTTGATGATGACAAAAACATATATAAATGATATGAATTTGCGATCAGAAAGAGCAGACGGCTAAAGACAATTTACACAGCTATAGCATAAGCATGTGAATATGTCTCCCCCTGAGATTAACAATCTCCCCCTGAGATGAATAATCTCCCCCTGAAATTAATACTAGAAGAATTTTATAAATAAAAGACTTCCCTGATTATTTCGGTAGAGACGTTCACATGTGCTTGATCTTCAGAACATTCATGACTTCTGATTTCTGCTTCCATAGGACAGCTTCAGAACGTTGAATTTCTTTAGATCCTCAGAACATTCACAACTTCTGATTCCTGCTTCCATCGGACAGATTCAGAACTTGAATTTCTTTGATCTTTAGAACATTCACAGCTTCTGACTTCTGCTTCTATCGGACAGCTTCAGAACTTGAATTTCTTTAGATCTTCAGAACATTCACAACTTCTGATTCCTACTTCCATCGGACAGCTTCAGAACTTGAATTTCTTTGATCTTCAGAACATTCACAGCTTCTGATTCTTGCTTCCATTTGGACAGCTTCAGAGCTTGAATTTCTTCTTTCATCACTTCATGCTAGATTGTATCAGAACATTGTTGAATGTACCAGAGCATCATCAGAGCATCTCTACATCCTGAAATGTTACAGAACAAAACTAAACGACAAAAGTCAGCATGAATGAGTCAGAACATAGAATATATTTCATAACACATAATATGTATCAGAGCCATATGGTATGTGTCAGAACACATAGACAAAATGTTTCAGATCATATTCTATCATCAGAATGTCTGAACATTCTTCCTTCTTGCTTCTGATTCTGAAGCTTCATAGCACCCAGCTTGCTTCATGAATCCAAGAGCTTGATTCATCTTGTTGCTTCTAATGTTGATCTTGAATCTTCAATTCCTGCAACAACACAACTTAAAGCATAGAACTTTGCAAGTTCTGTTAGTAATGCAACTGATTAAATCAAATCATTTATCACATATTTCTCCCTCTTTTTGTCATAACATCAAAAACATAAAAGATTCAGATGAAAAACAAAAAGAAACACATGGAAGAAAAAGATAATTTTCATTGAAGTTTTAAGCAGACAAAAGTACAGAAGTACAAGAAGATAAGGAAGAGAAGGAAGACCAGATGCACAAAAAACAGATACAGCAAAAGCAAAAACAAAAACAACTAAGACTCAATCTAAGATGACCCTAGCCTTGACAAGATCTTGGCCAACATCTCTTGAACCCCATTGTTGTGCTCATTCTGCTTCTCTATGAAAGCTCTAAACTCAGCATTGACTGAGCTTTGCTCATCCTGGTTCTTCTGAAGAACTTCCAGAGTCCTTGCAAGACGGGAAGGTTCATCAGAAGAAGCTTCACAGCTTCTATCCAACGGGATGGCATTGTGATCTGTAGCTTCCATTGATAGATCATTTGCAGGGATTTCCTCAACAGGAACTGATTCAGCAACATGATCTTCTACATCTGCTTCTTGCATAGAAGCATCTTCATATTCTGCAGCCGGAATCTCAGAATCTCCATTCTCAAGTGCCTGAAGAATGACAGCTAGATTCCTAGGGGCAGAAGGACCTTCAACTTCTGGTGGGTCAACAACTTCCGGAATGACCAAGCTTGGGTCTTTCTTAGAAGGGTTTTCCCTCAGAAAGTCAAAGAGAGTCTTGAAATCCCCAAGTAGAACAGGATATTGAGGTATCCAGACCACAATCTCCCTGCAAAGGTTAGCTTCCAATGCATCAGCCAGTCTTGCTTCTACCAATTCATCCACAAAGGGCTTTTCTTTTAAGGTATATCTTCCTCTGAGACGAGCAAACCAGAAGTCTTCATAGCTTCTCAGAATTCCACGAGGCCGTGGAGCAGCTTCTACACAGGCTTCCTGAAGTTCTATAAATAGAGCATCTGATTCTCTGCGTAAGATCCTCCAGAACTTCCTCATAGCGACGTCATTCAGGCCAGAACTTTCAGCAATTCTGAGGGTATCAAAGATACTTCTGAGATTCCTCTTTACTTTTTCAAAAATTAAACCAATAGGGTAGACAAGGCGGGATTTTATTTTGGTTTTTGAGAAGGCAGGGTTGGGGATGAAATAAGGTTGAGGTTCTCTATTCAATCTATAAGAAGATTCTGCTTCATTGTCAGATTCTAACACAACCAATTCAGCTTCAGGACGAGGCTTTGGAGTGTAGTTGCAGTCACGGAGCAGTTGCTCATGTGATGCAGAGGTTGGAAGATCAGAACCACTATGGTTGTTTTGAGAGGTGGAAGGAATGTGTTCAAAGTTGACATGAGGAGGAGGTTGAGAGAAGGAGATATTTGAGTGAGGTGGAAAGAGAGTTTGAAGGGGTGGTATATCCAGAACAGGATTGATGGTGGGTGGAGAAGAAGGAATGGTTACAGGAGAAGATGGAGGTGTAAGAACATGGACAGTTATAGGTGATTCTGATGTGGCTTTTTCTGGTTCAGGGATAGGGGCAACCGCTATTGGTGCAACTTCTGAAATATCAGCAGGAGTAGAATCAGGTTCAGAAATACATATACCTTTGGATGCTTTCTGAAGAGCTTTGACCACAGCCTCAGTCTTCTTCTGCTTCTTACTCTTCGGCTCTTCAACAATCTTTGTTTTGCCGCTAGAGATTTCTTTCCTTCTGACGCTCGCCAGAACTTTCTGTTGATTCACAACCTCTTGAACAACATTTTCTTCATCAGATTCTTGAAGAATCATCTTCCTTTTTCTGGTTTTCTTCTTCTCAACAACTTCAACAATCTCAGCATTGTTATTTGACTTCTTCTTCTTTTTCTCAGCTTCCTTCTTTTTCTTCTCAAAATCAACCGAAACAGCCTTAACAACCTTTGCAATGACTTCTTCTGGGACCACTTCTTTCTCAGTGGTAGCAGCAACTTTCTGAACAACCTTCACTCGATTATCAGAAGGATGATCAAACTTTCTTTTGGTCCTTTCTTCCTTCTTGCGATTTACTTTAATTGGAGCACCTTTCTCTTGATCTTTAAGACTTTTATCCTCTTTTTGTGACTTCAGATACCTAGTTCTGACTTCTGGTACCTCACTATTGAAGAAAGTTCCAAATTCAGCTAGAACGGGTTTTCTTCTGATTCTTGTTCCAGCAAGAGGTTGGGGAGTCTTAATGATAGCCTTAATCACATTCATCTTCTTTAACGTGAAAGCATTCAGGCAGGCCCCAGAGGTGACAGCAAGGTCTTTGATAATACCTTCAGATTCCAGGTCCGCAACAATCTTGGAATGAACCAGAAGATTTGAGATAATTCTACCAAACAGAATGATGGTACAACTTTTTTTTCTGAAGGCATTTCTGGACTTCTTCACAGCCTTCCACATATGGTTGAAGATAATGTAGATAGCATCAACCTTCTTCTTAGTGGCAATGCAATACAGAATGTATTTTTGCTCATTGTTGACGAAGTCAGAAGCATGTGTCCGTTTCCTGTGATAGAAACACCCAAGAAGAATCTTGGTTCAGATTCTGTAGAGATCTCTCATGTCCTTGACAGTCTTTGTTTCATTTATGTCTGGGTAGAGAGTAGATAAAACATCTTTCCAATTTACCCTTTGATCGATTTCAAAAGCTCCCTCAGCGTTTCTCAGATCAAACATCATCCTAAGGATGTTCTCAGTTACTACCACAAACTTTCCAAGGACGAAGGACAAGATTGATTTAGGGGCGACAACTGCATGTACCCAGAATTCCTTGACAAGATCTGGGTAGACTGGTCCACAGAACTCAGCGAACAACGAAGTCCATCCTTGAAAAACTATATCTTCTTTGAGATGAAATTGGTGTTCTTCAATGTTATCAAAATCAACCATGAGTTCACATAGAACTTCTAATTTATCCTTAGGAATGGAGCATGCAACGACTGGAGTGAGTTCCTGATTTTCTTCATCTTGAATATGGAGAGGAGTAGATGAACCATCATTTTGAGATGAAGAAGCAGCCATTGAAACAGAATGAACAACTAGGAAGAACAAATTCTGGGTTTTCGGTTAGGGTTTTAGAAGCGACTAAGAAGTTTTCAAAAGAGAGTATGCAAGAAGAAGAAAGAGAGACAAGGAGCGAAAAAGATATATTAGATGATTTGAAAAGAATATATAGAGACGAATTAAAAAAATGCAATAAGATAGAAAATGAACAGTTACAGAATCAAGAGAAATCAATTTACATTAAATGATAAGTGACGTTAGGAGAGAGAACGTGGTAAATGAAATGATTTAACACAGTTACCTAGGTCGGCGTCTTTTCAACTGCACGCTTTTTACTAACCGTACAGACACGTGTTCATCATCCAAAAATAGATGACAGTTGTATTTTTCTGAATAGATTTTACGCCTTCTGATTCTGATCACGGCTTCTGATTGTCATTCTTAAGAAATGATCTTGTTCTGATAGGATCATCTTTCTCTCCAAGGATCACATCTTCTGAATGAGCTGAAGCAAGTCTAGGTGATCTTCTGACTGTTTGCTCTTCAGAAATCCTGAGATTCTCTAAAGATGCAGCAACTTGATCTTCTGATCCATTGCTTCTGAGACTGCCAGCTTCTGCAGCATTGCTTCTTGGTTCTGCTGCTTCTGATATATCAATATCAAAATCTGCAAAATTCTCAAGCTGCTTTGGTTTTTCAAGACCAATCTTATCATCAAACCTGATATTGATTGATTCTTCTACAACCAATTTTTCAGTATTGTATACTCTGTAGCCTTTAGAGCGTTCAGAATATCCAAGAAGGAAACACTTTTGTGCTTTAGAATCAAACTTACCAAGATGATCTTTAGTATTCAGAATAAAACATACACATCCAAAAGGATGGAAATATAAAATGTTGGGCTTTCTGTTCTTCCACAATTCATAAGGAGTCTTATTTAGAATTGGTCTGATAGAGATTCTATTTTGAATATAACACGCAGTGTTTATTGCTTCTGCCCAGAAATGCTTAGCCATATTGGTTTCATTGATCATGGTTCTGGCCATTTCTTGTAGAGTCCTATTCTTTCGCTCTACAACTCCATTTTGCTGTGGAGTTCTAGGACAAGAGAAATCATGGGCAATACCATTTTCTTTGAAGAACTCCTCAAAGAATCTGTTCTCAAATTCGCCACCATGATCACTTCTAACCTTTATGATTTTGCACTCTTTCTAAGATTGGATCTGAGTGCATAATTCAAAGAACACTGAATGAGACTCATCCTTGTGTTTCAAGAACTTTACCCATGTGCAGCGGCTATAATCATCTACGATGACTAATCCATATTTCTTCCCTCTGACAGATGCTGTTTTGACTGGGCCAAACAGATCAATGTGCAAGAGTTCTAACGGCCTTGAGGAAGAAACAACATTCTTAGACTTGAATGCAGGTCTGGAGAACTTGCCCTTCTGACATGCTTCACAAAGAGCATCTGATTTGTATTTCAGATTTGGGAGTCCTCTGACCAGATTTAGTTTGTTAATCTGAGAAATCTTTCTCAAACTAGTATGTCCTAATCTTCTGTGCCAGACCCATTGCTCTTCAGAAACACACATAAGACAAGTCACCTTCTGCTTCTCAAGATCAGAAAGATCAATCTTATAAATGTTGTTCTTTCTCTTGCCTGTAAATAGGATTGAGCCATCCTTCTGACTTACAGCCTTGCAAGACTTTTGATTGAAGATTATATCATAACCATTGTCACTTAATTGACTTATGGACAATAAGTTATGCGTTAATCCTTCTACAAGAAGTACATTAGTTATGGAAGGAGAGTTACCAAGACTTATGGTTCCAGAGCCAATGATTTTGCCCTTCTGATCTCCTCCAAACTTGACTTCTCCACCTGGCTTAAGCACCAGGTCTTGGAATGTAGACCTTCTTCCCGTCATGTGTCGCGAGCACCCAGAGTCCAGGTACCATGACATGTTGTGCTTTTCCTTCTTTGCAGCCAAGGATATCTGCAATAGGAATAATCTTTTCCTTAGGTACCCACAATTTCTTGGGTCCTTTCTTGTTAGTTCTCCTCAAGTTCTGATTGAACTTGGGTTTAGCAAAATATTTAACAGGAGGAACAGCATGATATTTCTTATTTTGAGTTTCATGAAATTTCTTAGGTTGTGTCACATGCTTCTTGGTGTGTGTTATGTGAAAGCTTTGTGCATGTGATGTGTGCCTAATATCATGTGAGTGGCCATACTTGAACTGATCATACAATGGCTTGTATGTGATTTTCATATCATCCACATGTTCAAGTTTGTATGGGGTTTCACCCTCAAAACCAATGCCAACTCTTTTGTTTCCAGACACAGCATATATCATAGAAGCTAGCTGACTTCTACCAATACTTCTAGATAAGAACTTCCTGAAACTTAAATCATATTCTTTCAGAATATGGTTCAGACTGGGAGTGGATTTTTCTGAATCAGAAGGAGATCCAACATTATTGGATAATTTTAAAACTTTTTCTTTTAATTCAGAATTTTCCAACTCAAGCTTCTTAGTTTCAAATTCAAATTGCTTTTTCAGCTTTTTGTATTTGATACTAAGATGAGCTTTTAATTCAAGAAGCTCTGTTAGACTGGAAACTAACTCATCTCTAGATAGTTCAGAAAATACCTCTTCAGAATCTGATTCTGATGTAGATTCTGATCCACCATCTTCTGTAGCCATCAGCGCGAAGTTGGCCTGCTCTCCTTCAGAGTCTGATTCTGATTCTGATTCAGAATCATCCCATGTTGCCATAAGACCTTTCTTCTTATGAAACTTCTTTTTGGGATTCTCCTTCTGAAGTTTTGGACACTCGTTCTTGTAATGTCCAGGCTCATTGCACTCATAGCAGACAGCCTTCTTCTTGTCAGATCTTCTGTCACCAGAAGATTCTCCACGTTCAAATCTCTTTGAACTTCTGAAGCCTCTGAACTTCCTTTGCTTGCTTTTCCAGAGTTGGTTTACCCTTCTGGAGATCATGGACAGTTCATCTTCTTCTTCAGGTTCTGATTCTTCAGGATCTTCTTCTCTAGCCTGAAAAGCGTTAGTGCATTTTTTAACATTAGATTTTAATGCAATAGACTTACCTTTCTTCTGAGGCTCGTTTGCATCCAGCTCTATTTCATGGCTTCTCAGGGCACTGATAAGCTCTTCCAACGAAACTTCATTCAGATTCTTGGCAATCTTGAATGCAGTCACCATTGGACCCCATCTTCTGGGTAAGCTTCTGATGATCTTCTTTACATGATCAGCCTTGGTGTAGCCTTTATCCAGAACTCTCAATCCAGCAGTTAGAGTTTGAAATCTTGAGAACATCTTCTCAATATCTTCATCATCCTCCATCTTGAAGGCTTCATATTTCTGGATTAGAGCAAGAGCTTTAGTCTCCTTGACTTGAGCATTTCCCTCATGGGTCATTTTCAATGACTCATATATATCATAGGCCGTTTCCCTGTTAGATATCTTCTCATACTCAGCATGAGAGATAGCATTCAGCAAAACAGTTCTACATTTATGATGATTCTTGAAAAGCTTCTTCTGATCATCATTCATTTTTTGCCTTGTAAGCCTTACGCCACTAGCTTTCACTGGATGTTTGTAACCATCCATCAGAAGATCCCATAGTTCACCATCTAGACCAAGAAAGTAACTTTCCAGTTTATCTTTCCAGTATTCAAAATTTTCACCATCAAATACTGGTGGTCTAGTATAACCATTGTTACCATTGTATTGCTCAGCAGAGCCAGATGTAGATGCAGTTGGATTTGTTTGAACTTCACTAGCCATCTTTTACTGAAGCGTTTTTCTCTTCCTGAATCTTTTCTAAACACGGTTAAGTGCTTGCACCTTAGAACCGGCGCTCTGATACCAATTGAAGGATAGAAAAACACTTAGAAAGGGGGGTTTGAATAAGTGTAGTCTAAAAACTTGAACGATAAAAACAATTTGCACAGTTATTTTTATCCTGGTTCGTTGTTAACTAAACTACTCCAGTCCACCCCCACGAAGTGATTTACCTCACCTGAGGATTTAATCCACTAATCGCAACAGATTACAATGGTTTTCCACTTAGTCCGCGACTAAGTCTTCTAGAGTATCCTGATCACAACCTGATCACTCTAGGAGCAAATGCTTAGAAACAAGCTAAGACTTTCTTAGAGTATCTTGACCACCACGTGATCACTCTAATTAAAACTTCTTAGACACAAGCTAAGACTTCCTAGAGTATCCTGATCAACACTTGATCACTCTAGTTACTTACAAATTAATGTAATCAATTCTAAGAGTATTACAAATGCTTCTGAAAAGCTATAATCACAACAATGATATTTCTCTTAACGTTTAAGCGTAATCTCACTAATATATTACAACAGCAATGTAGTGAGCTTTGATGAAGATGAAGTTTCTGAGCTTTTGATTTGAACAGCGTTTCAGCAAGTTTTTCAGAATAAGTTTGTTCAGGATTGGTAACCTTGCTTCTCATCAGAACTTCATACTTATAGGCACTTGAGAAGATGACCGTTGGGAGCATTTAATGCTTTGCGTGTTCCGTACAGCATTGCATTTAATGTTTCACGCTTTTGTCAACTACCTCGAGCCTTGTTCACGCTGTGTCTACTGACGTTGCCTTTAATAGCTTCCAACGTTCCTTTTGTCAGTCAGCGTAGCCTGCCACGTGTACTTTCTTCTGATCTGATGTTTGTGAATACAACGTTTGAATATCATCAGAGTCAAACAGCTTGGTGCATAGCATCTTCTTGTCTTCTGACCTTGAAGTGCTTCTGAGCGTGATACCATGAGAACTTCAGTGCTTCTGCTTCTGATCTCAAGTTCTTCTGATGCTTCCATAGACCCATGTTCTGATTCTGCCTTGACCATCTTCTGATGTCTTGCCAGACCATGTTCTGATGTTGCATGCTGAACCTTCTGAGACAAAGCTTCTGAGCGCTGATTTGTGCATACTCTTTATATATTTCCTGAAACGGAAATTGCATAGGATTAGAGTACCACATTATCTTGAGCAAAATTCATATACATTGTTATCATCAAAACTAAGAATATTGATCAGAACAAATCTTGTTCTAACACTCCCAACTAACCCAACAAACATTCCCTTTACCATCTCCTATACCCCACAAAAAGTCTCTTTGGATCTTAATAATATCCTCTAAAATGCCTTTTGGAGCTTTGGAAAAAGTCAACATATAAATCGAAATATTATTAAGAATCGAATTCAAGAGAGTAACCTTTCCTTCCAACGAAAGATGTTTGCCACTCCACGAACCAAGCCTTTTACGCAATTTTGTAAGGACAAAAGACAAAGTTTACTTTCATCTATGATTAGCTCCCGACGGAATGCCAAGAAACAAGAAAGGTAACTTTCCAATTTCACAAGCCAAAAACACCGACGCCACTTGTAACACCCTTCTACCCAACACGTAAATTTGCGAGTAAATTAAATAATTTATTAAATACAAGCACCGGAAAGGGTGTCACATCTTCATAAAATCTCATATAAAAATAATCCTACTCCATAACACGGGTTGCAAAAATATCAAAAGAACATAAACAACCTTTTTGGCATTTCCAATCAAACCATTTCAAACTTCGCAGCGGAATAAAATAAGTCTCAAAACTTCCTTATAAAATATTCCAAATACCATGAAAGGTAGTTCAACTTCAACAAATCACCATACTTCATGTTTTAACTTCACAATTCAAAAACAATTAAAAGTCATGAAAGTAACAGGAAAATCTCATAAATAACAAAGAAACACAAGGTTCACAGTCAATCGATTCCAACCACGATTTTACATATCAGAGCAAGACTCCCTTTATTCTACCGAAAGCAAATAAACACACTCTGAACCTATCTTATAAACTTCCTCCACTAATCTTGATCACCTGTGTGTTACCCACGTGGAGTTAACATTCAAACAGAAAGGGTGAGTAATTACAATCATCATAAAAGATATACGAATTAAATACAGTAATTACCAACAACAGTATCAACATCAGATGATTCATTTACAATGTCACTAAAAACATTCTTCACAGTTCATACATCATCAAAACATCATTTACGCCATTCCATATGTAAACACAATAATGAAATGCAACATCACTGACTCATGCATGTGGTACCAATTCATCATCACTGATGACCTAGGCATCTTCCTCCAAAGATCCCCATCATGTACTATTTTCACATAACATGTACAAAATAACACACATAATTTCACCAATAATTATTCATCACTGTAACAGCCCGAATTTAATTAATTGGCTAATTAAATTAAAATAAGAATTTATTTAATTTGGACGAAGTTTGATCGTCGGTGTTAGTGAGAAAACGTGTTCGGATTATTAAGTAAAGTTGGGATTTATTCAGTTAATCGAAGAATTAATAAAGTGGAATATGTTGGAGAAATAATATTAGAAATAATATTATTATTGGATTTTATTTATTTAAGATAAAGTCGGATTTAATTGGATTAATCGGAAAATAATATTAAGGGTAATAATATTATTTGTTGTAGCATAATCATTTATTGAACTACTCTATTTTATCGAATTGGACCTATTTAGTTAGAAGTGGAATTATGTGGGTTAAGCCCAATATGAATAATATAGTAAGGGTTTAGAGAGAGTTAGAGACACCATAACATTTATTCATTTCAAGAGAAGAGAAAGAGGAGAAAGGAGGCTAAGAGAGAAGAAGAGCAAAAGTTAGGGTTTGGAGGAGAAATTGAAGAGGTAAGGGGGAGAATCCTTATTATTATGGGTTAATATGATTGAATCAATGGGTAGATTAACATGATTAGGTTTGTTGTGTTTGAAATCCATTAAAAAAATTGATGTTAGAAATATGTTTTGATATTGGTAATTGATACATTGGTGAAATTAGGGGATGTTTCAGAATTACTAATATTAGTTCAATACTGCGCTTGGTTCTTTTTTTTGTTTTGTTTTTGTATGCTACTATTGTAGCGGTACATACATTTTAGAAATTGAAAATGAAATGAATGTTTTATCCACTTATTGTAGTGACAAAGTAACATACAAGGGCATATGGATTGTTCTGTAGCTTGTTTTTTTTGTTATGCTGTGAAGTGTAAGTCTTAAGCTACTTACTGTAGCGCTTTGAAAAAAAATGAAAAGAAAATAAGTGCTATGCTACTTAGCGTCTTGTTAATTGAAAAACAGGGTAGCACTCTATTTGGTACCTATGCTCTGTTCCATTTTATTAAAGAAGCATATATATGAAATGAATATTATGATGGATGTAAATAGATATGAGATGAAAATAATAGAAATAGTAGGATGCTAGCAAGTTGCTGAAAAATTCAAAACAGTCATGTTTTGGTCAAAATAGCTGAATTAAGAGGTATAATTAGTTGCCCGGAATTTAATGAAAATTTACGTGGTAGCTAAGTTTAATTAGTAGATTAATATGGTGGTGTTATTTTGTTGAAATTTTGATATTTTACGAATCGATCGAAATTGTGTTTTATTTAAATATCTTTTATATTAAATATGGGTTTTGGAATAGAAAATGAAATAGTAAATTGGAACTAATGTAGTGTAATTATTAATTAGTTAATTTACTTAATAGTTAAATTAATTTCAATGAGTACAATTGATTGGAATATAATAGACATTGAATTGATTATTTGGTTTGTCGGTAACTTACGGTATTTCAGAAAGTTGACCGTAATTGTATTTTTGGTCAAATGCTAACGAATTGATACTTGGTTTAGAAGCATGTTCTTATTTATTGCTGACCAATATGAGTTAACATGAGATGGTATGATTTACTAATGTTAATTGTATTTTGTGAACCGTAATTGAATATTGTTTCTATTATGTGGTTTGGTATCAATGTGTTGTGAATGTTGTGTACAATGTGATATATAATTCATAGAGATGAATTATTGTTGGTATGCGGTAAGTTAAGATTGATGAGATAATCTTAATTGCGTAGTTGGTTGGTAATTGTACATTCATTCATGGCATAGTCGGCTTTATTGTGGAAGCGGTGAAACTGTGGGTTCACATGGTAATAGACGGTGATCCTTAAATGGAAATAGACGTAGGATACGTTGATCCTTGATTGGAAACATACGTGGTGGCTTTGATCTTGTCCGGATTTGAAGCGTGGCTTGGATTCTAGATATTGAATCGGAAAGCGGTGAAACGTTGGGTTCACATTGAGGTACCACATGCATAGTGTAACATATCTTGCATTGAGTCACATTAGAGTTATGTGATAATTGAATATGTGAAATTGATGTTGTTGTGATACGTGTATGAGCTTGATAATTGAAATGGGTGATGTCTGGATACATACTTGGTTTAATGTGTGAATATGTGATAATTATAGTTATGTGCATAGTTGGAAAATATCGTATTGAAATTGGAATATCACACTTTTATACTTGTTGAATGCTTAATATATGTGAATATATGGAATAGTATTATTTTACATGATTAACAAGGTGTGATAGATTCCTATAATTGTTGATTTAACCATTATATCTTATTATACTTTCTTCATAATGATTCATATTCTCACCCTTCTGTTTTAATGTTGCCCTCGTTTGGCGACATGCAGGTTCTGGAGTTTAGTAGCTCGTGCGTGATCTAGCCGGAGATTCTTTCGTGTTTGTTGGAGATTAGGTAGTGAGTCGATGCTCTGGTCATGTAACACTGGGTAGACTAGTCGTGTTGAACTCATGTTTCTATTTGGTTATATATTATGTTATGACTTGAGGGCCTGTTTATTTGGCTACTTGTTGTTGAGAGGCTTTTAAGCCAAATATTATGATTATGGTTTATTTTAAGTTGAGATGATTATTGAGATATGATCATGGTATGGGACATGAATCATTTTATGAATTACATGAGTATTTTAGTATTTTCCGCTGTGAATGCATATTCTGTGTGAATTGTAATTAAATGTTTAGGTGTTATTTGAAATGACCAGGTGTATTGTATATTGTAGATAAATGTTGTCGGTTTTTAAAAGCTTTTAGTTTTTGAAAACATCGATGTGACGCCCTTTTGAATTATATGCATGCTTATTCTCTAATTATATGCTTATTTATTTTGGGGTATAAAAGGGGTGTTACAATCACAACATCGTCAAACTCATCACGTAATCACGATAAAATAATTACTACCAGCAGTACATACACTAGTACCGACAGAGTATTCAAAAGTAATATTCATATAAGGCATCCCCAAGTATTTCACAAAACACGACATAACTCGAATACGCTGAAACACCGTTACCATGCCGAATAATTGGAATTCTGGAAGTGAAAATAATTTTAAAATAAAGTACATTTTACCAGCTTTCCAACAGTTCGAATGGTGCGTCAATCGGACATTTGTAACTCAAGTTATGAATTTTTTAAGTTTAAAAATATTTCTATCCGACTCAGAGTAACGTGTTACTATAACCGGTTATGGCATTTCCAGTAGCCAAAACACGAAATTTTCACCCCTTAACAGGTTACTGTAACAGGTTACGGCACTTCCTGTAGCCAAAACACACTATTTTCACCCCCTTAACCGGTTACGTAAAAACCTGTAACCAGTTACATTGTACTAGAGACATTTTCTGCATATTTTTTCAATACGAAAAACAATCCTTATTCATCCCAAAACTCCAATTTTTCATCAATTCAACTCATACAAATTATCAAGGTTATTACTACCGTTCATATGTCACAAATTAACATCATCAAGCATGTCGAAACATATGGATTATACACTTATCACATATTTGCAATTGTTATCAATATGCTTACAATTTTCTCATGATTCTCAAAATCAACCTAAACCCCATTAATTCCCACATATATTTAAACTCCATATCAAATCATAATGAAAGGAATTACACCTTTACCTTAGGTTTTCTTAGCTTTTGATCTTCTCTTCGAGTTTCTACTTAATCCCCTTGTTCCTCAGTGCCCTAACAACATTACATTTCATCATAGTAATAATGTAACAACATTTCATCGTAGCAACAACAACCACAACAACAACATAACCATCATCAACATAGCACGTTCATACTTGGACATGCAACATCATTAATACATCATCACAATATTATCATAACAACATCATCAACAACAAAAACACATACACAATGATACTCCCGTATCTATGTATGTCCATCATCAACAAGACAACAACATCATTCACATCGTCATATCATCCTCATAGTGACGTCAACATAACAACATAATCAAACTTCTTCATAATATATAGTATTGCTCATTATTCCCAATAATCAACAACCAACCAACCACAACAGTAGCAACCAAGCCATTATAAAATCATATTTAAGGTTAGATATCACACCTCACGACCTTACAATAATACAACCTCATGATATCAATAATCCACATATCGAACATGCACATCAATACATATATTGACATGGAGACAACACGGATAGTATATAAACCTTTCACCTATCACTTCCATTATGGAATGTCTAATGGTTTGCATCAGTCTCGCAAGCTTATAATGTTTAACCCTCGACTCCTAACAAGTCACACCACATAACAAACTGTGCCATATCACACTTTAGTTACGCCTCTCGGAGCATCTACCTCAAGTCACTGTCCTCATTTTAATTTCCATCAACTATCATATCTACAAGTTTTACATCTATATACTAATTCTCTTTAATATCCACCAGACAATCATCGTTCACTTATGATATCCTCAACATTCCACATTGCACTGTTAGCTCACATACAAACTTAAGTCTCCAAAATGTTCAATAAGTCGCAACTCTTTCCTAGCCACTTTTCCATTAGGTTCACACGAAATGGTGAACGACTATCCTCTCGATAGAACATCAAACACTTTACACACCATAAAGCTTGCAAGACAAGTCTATCCAATCAAACACGGTCCTGTCTACTACTATCAACAAGAGATTAAGGGTGATCGGTTCCTCAATTTGTCAATAGGTAGCTGACAACCATGATGGGGCATAAACCATCATTAATAAATTATAATAGCGTCCTTTTAGAAGTTATACTCAAAGTCACCTAAAGCACCATGGTCCAATAATCTCCATTGAGGTTTAAAAATGCCTCCACCATTTCCTTCTCATTCAATCTCGTTGATGAGATATCATTGCTCAACCACATTACACAGTTTCCTTCACACTCAGCATCACGCAAAGGTTAAGTATCCTCCAACTCAAGAAATGATAATATACCAATTACATTACAATTAATTTCGTCCTAATGGAAGTCTTTATCCATGTAGAGGAATTTACAAACATTCATAAATCCTTAGTTTACCTTTAAATCCCACCACATCGAGGATCCTTATATTTTTCACATTTGTATCTCATTCCAATCGTAATCTCAATAATACCATCCCTACGGCCGATTGATGAACGAACTTTAAATCCTCCCTAACACATGTCGATACTTTGCCATCACAAACATGATTCCAATCTCTCTTGAATTTATTTTTCCTTTACAATGTACTCTCTCTTGCTCATAAGCTATCATCATTCTAATCATTATTATCTGGCATAAGTTACATCTCCATGTGCTTCCTCCAATATCTTCACATTCCTCATAATACCAAACATCTTATTCCTTCAACTCAATCGTTAGCAACATATCATACTTGTCCTCGTCTCAAACAAACTGCAATAATAACCAGTTAAGCCAGAAAATCTTCTAGTCTCCATAACCGACTTCAAAGTCTCTAAATATAGAACTACATCTACTTTGGATGGATTCACAAATACCATCACTCGAAATAACATGCTCGAGAAAACTCACCCCCTTAAATCATAATTCACACCTTAACAGCTCATCATAAGGTTTCTTCCCTTTCGACACCGTAATTCAAATCGCAACGTCCAACACGTATATATTATAACGTAAATTAAATCATAATGTTCTCAATAAACACCGTAACGAAATGACCCAAGTATTCGTAATTGCCCACACTGATTTTTTCTAAAAGTTGTCCTCTAACCATCCTCACCCTCCACCTGACTATGAAGGTAAGTAACCCAACCTCAATTCGATTATACTAAAGATATACTCGTCCACTAGTCGGTCGACCAAATCATTAATCCTTTGAAGTGGACATTTAACCTAAAAAATTACCTTAATCAAATGTCGATAATCCACACACAACTTCATACAAACGTTATCACAGGTATGCAAACCTCTGGCCACATCTCCTAAGAGTTATCCTACTTGCTTAGTAGATGTCTTCAGGCATAAGAACTTGCACCGACTTATCAAAAAAATTTGTCAGCGCATGGTTTAACTCCGAACAATTTGCTCCAAGGCTATCACCGAGTTACTCCAACATACCTCGTTACAATTAAATCAACTCTAGGTACTAGAACCATTTTTATTGAAAAGAATAACACGTTAGCTTTCTAATGCTTCGAACGAGGACCTAAACATAGTTATAGTTTGAAAGTTATGAATTTTTCAAGTTTTCGAAAATTTGTCCAAAGAGCGGTAACCTGTTACCCTTAGAATCGTAACCGTTTACACCTTGTTAAAACTCTATTTTTCAAGTGATAACCGGGTACCCATATATCGGTAACTGATTACCACTGAACCAGGGTAAAAAAAACACATTTTTATGCTACGAAACTCAATCCAATCCACCGCAAAACACCAATTTTGAAAACTAGACAATATCTTCTTGTTTTACCAATTATGCACTATCATTGCCCATCAATCTAACTCAATTCACATCATCAATTTTACCAATTACATCACAATGCATCACAATTCATCAATCATGTAACAAATAGAAATCATCAATTTTAAGTTGCAGAGGCAAGTCACATATATCTTTAGAAAAACATCGGGAACTACACATTTTAGGTATATCACTAATCATCACATTGTTCTCCACTCTCCGAGAAGCAAACATCAACAACATCTGATTGTTCCTCGTTAAGATACCTCAACTTGACCAGCAGACAGGAACCTCGAATCAGTCCTCTCTTTGGATTCGAGAAAAACAACACCACCTGGACAACACTCGCGGTCTTGAAATCAGAAGCACGCCGAACCAACACTCCATAACTGAAATCTCTCAGAGGAGCAAAATCTTCTCCCCCACTTATTTCAATCTCACTCCTGCAGAAAATATCAGAAAAGAAAGCAAGCACCGACATTGTTTCACACACAAGTGATGTACTAAGGAACAAACAACATTAGACAACCTAGTTGGATGGAACGACCTGCTCTGATACCACTAATGTAACACCCTTCTACCCAACACGTAAATTTGCGAGTAAATTAAATAATTTATTAAATACAAGCACCGGAAAGGGTGTCACATCTTCATAAAATCTCATATAAAAAATAATCCTACTCCATAACACGGGTTGCAAAAATATCAAAAGAACATAAACAACCTTTTTGGCATTTCCAATCAAACCATTTCAAACTTCGCAGCGGAATAAAATAAGTCTCAAAACTTTCTTATAAAATATTTCAAATACCATGAAAGGTAGTTCAACTTCAACAAATCACCATACTTCATGTTTTAACTTCATAATTCAAAAACAAATAAAAGTCATGAAAGTAACAGGAAAATCTCATAAATAACAAAGGAACACAAGGTTCACAGTCAATCGATCCCAACCTCGATGTTACATATCAGAGAAAGACTCCCTTTATTCTACCGAAAGCAAATAAACACACTCTGAATCTATCCTCTAAGCTTCCTGCACTAATCTATATCACCTTTGCATTATCCACGTGGAGATAACATTCAAACAGAAAGGGTGAGTAATTACAATCATTATAAAAGATATATGGATTAAATACAGTAATTACCAACAACAATATTGTAACACCCTTCTGAATCCCCGCGGAATATATTAAATAATTCAGAGTAAACATGGAACAAGGATGTAACAATTCAAAATAAACCACACATCATATCAACTGTCATGCTTCATGAGGAACGAAAAGCCATTTTTAATAAACCATGTTCAACACAACGGAATTAATTTAAAAACTAAATAACATGACTATCAATTAGAAACACCAATCACCGGTTCATAAACCAAATAAACATAATCCAACAACACCAATTACACTGAAAATATAACCATCAACTCTAAAAACAAGCGTTCCCCAGTGTTACAAATCAGAGCATGACACCGACGCTATAACTAGACGAACTAGCCTATAAGCTATCCTCACTAAAGCCAAAAACCCGCTACTCCTTAATCTAAAAATTGTCAACAGTAAGGGTGAGACATTTCACAATTAAACTATATTATAAGTTCATAACGACAAAACACCATCAACACATTATTCATCCAGTTGCAATGTAGTTAGATATTCAGAAAATATTCACCAATCAACACAAAATACAATCAACTACATCACTATGAAGTAACACTAGAAATCTCTCAATCATGTTATAACAATATAAATGCAATGCACTGACACTATGCATGTGGTACCAATTCGTCATAGGATTAACCTATCCGACCGATCTATGTAAGTATAAGAGTGCGCCTAAGAGGGGGGTGAATTAGGACTTTGAAAAATTACCCGGTTTTAGAAACAAGTTGTTCTTATTTTTCTGGTTTGGTGCAATAGTTTAGAAATGTGTTATTTTCTTTTCTGGTTATGATTTGTGAAAGCGGTAAATTCGGAAAAGTAAAGAACACAATTATGTATACTGGTTCCCTTCACAATCCGAGAGTACTCCAGTCCCCTTTCAACATGAAAGAGATTTTACTATAGTTTGTAACTTACACAAGAAAACACCAAGAACAATCCTCTTGGACCAAGAACAATCCTCTTGGATTTTCACTAAGTACACTAAGAGAACAATCCTCCCTTAATGACTCACTTGTTTCCAACAATCCTGGACAACAAGATTTAAACCACCAAGAATAATCCTCTTGGATTTACTAACTTGACTATGAGAATAATCCTCTCACTAATTAACAACCCTTGCTTCCAACAATCCTGGATAGCAAGTCAATAGTAACCAAATATATTTGAGTAGAAATGTTGATAAACATATATCAATCACTAGGATTGGTCTTCTCTTCAAGCAAGACAATTTACAATGATATAATAGTGCTCAAGTGTTTATGTATGAATGAGAAACTTTTCTAACAATGTGCAGAAAAAAGTTTCAATGGAAGTTCAAGTATGAAACACTTGTATGAAAAAATATGATCAAAAAGGTGGTAAATTGTAATGAAAGAGGTGTGATTCAAATTTGAAAATATAGTGTTTATATAGTGCTTTAACACCCTTTTGAAAGTGTGTAAAATAATGAAACAATGCAACAATGAAGAGGTGTTAAAACAAATCCGTTCAGATTTTCCAACAGCTATTTTTGCCTCTGCCAGGCATGGAAACCGGTTTCTGAAAAGAGGGAAACCAGTTTCTGGTGAAACGTTGCAACTGATATTCAAAAACTGCGTTCAGGAAATCGGTTTCTGAAAATAGGGAAACCAATTTCTGCAGGAAAAATTTGAATTTCCAGAAACATAATAGAAACTGACACGAAGGGGAAACTAGTTTCTGAAAACCTGGAAACCGGTTTCTGCTACTGAACACAGAATTTCTAGAAATGAAATTTTATGCAGGACCTTGATATGACTTATATTTTCTTAGCCTCTAAAGATTTCTAAACACATGAAAACTATATGGAATATGATATGCATAAGAGAATAGACTTTGAGCACTAACATTATCAATATAATTGCATACTTGTACCTCAATCAATCAATGATCCATGCTAGTCTTCAGAGTAAAAGTCTTGAATATTTTATTGCTAGCTTTCAATATGATGAGTCTTAAACTTGAGGCTTTTTCCATACTTTTTTTACACGATCTTTTGATTTGCACTTTGTCTTCATCAAAACACATTGGATGAAAAGTCTTGACTTCACATTCACTTTATAATCTAAACATCACCGAGATACGGCCCTGCCAGCACTAGTTCCAAACAATGGGAATTATGCCACCCACTGATCCAAAACATCACTGCGATTCAACCACCAAATGATTATGAATGCATGCAAAAACATCTAACATACTTACCATCATCACCGATCACGATGAAAAATCATCTCAACACCACATCATCGAATTTAGTATGTTCATGTTCAGCATTATTCAATAATCAAATATACATAATCACACTTGATATCGTATCAATATTACATCAATATCACAACATATCGTCACCGCATTATCACATTGTAACATTAAACAATACATGTACACAATGTATAACTCACCAACATAATTAAATCGGAATCTTTAAATTAAAATCAGGCTACTGCCCATATCACCATTTTATCACATCGATTATTTTATTAGCTTTACAATGCCCAAAACGGCACTTGAAACGGACCTACAGCTCAAAAGATACGAAATTAAAAGTTGCAAAACTGGGCTCATTCGCCCGACGCCTAGACTGGCTCGCCCGGCGCTTTGAGGCAGTAGTGTGACATTTCTTCGCTCGCTACGCTTTCCCGGCGGAGACGTGTGGGCGCACGCTCGCCCGGCGCTTCGATCTGTCCTCCCGGCGCTCCGCACCATAACTAGAATTTCTGTTGTGTGATTTTGGCATCCCTCTTCTCCCAATTTCAATCCAATCGCACCAAAACGATCCCCATACCAAAACATCACCAAATAACATATTCTAACACAATCCTAACACTTTTTAGGGGTCATTTAACACTAAACACATTCATCATTCCATCAATTTCATCAAATCACTCCAAACAACCTTAACTTCCAAAACCCCAAAAATCCCAAAATCTAAACATTCAATCGACATGAACAATACACATAAATTAGTTCTATCATATCTAAACTAATAATATATGCTAAATGGATTGTCACCCCTTACCTTAGTCAAATGCTCTTGAATGTTCTTCTTATATTCTCTTGGTTCTTTCACGTTCTTTTGCTATTCTCCTCTTTTGCTTTCTAATTCTTCTTTCCCCTTATTTCCTTGTTTTATGAACATAAAATAAAATCCAACTTCAGTAAGGCCTAACACTTAGTGTAGCGGCAAAAAATAACTCGAGCGTTTTCGCGCGCTCGAAGTACAACAGAGTCGCCACCGAACTTTATTTATTCCAATAAGGAAAGGGAAAATATCGATAAAACCCACAAAGAGAAAAGAAATGGATAAGATGGTCATTCGCAACCAAATTAGGGTTCGGGAGTCGGTTAAGCAAGGGGAAGGTATTAGCACCCCTCACCTCCATCGTACTCGATGGGACCCATTTAGTTAGTTTAGTGTTTGAGTGTTAGCGTAATGTTTGTGTTCTTTTGCTTATTGATCGAGAAAAGATAAAAGAAAAGGTTTTTAGGGTTTTTATTATTGTGAAGAAAAAGTAAATATTTTTTATTATTATGCTCGCCAAGACGTTTGTATCTTGTGCCTACGTATTCCCTAGTGCAATGGGAAAGTCAGAGCAATCGTAGTTCGGGCGAAGAACCACGAAAAGTTTGTTAATTGATTTTAGCGAGAGGTACTCGATCGCTTTCAAATGGAAATACTACGCGCACATGGATATGATATCACTACAAGAATGGATGACTAAATCAAGATAAGACATGATTTTGGCCATCATCGCATTCGAGTGGAAGATATTCGATCTTCACATGTGGAAGTATGTTCGTATTGAAAATTGGATAAGTGTCTCGTTTATGAGAAGCGTTTTAAAAGCCATAAGGCAAAAAGGTTGAGTGAAATTGAAGTTGTGTTTTAAAGGGACATTTAGCAAAGGATTGAGCATAGGTGTTCACCTAGCGCGTCTTTACCCAAGGTATTGAACAGGAGCGAGCCCCATTGTCACTTGTTGTCCTTGAAAATTAATGTATTTTAATTCAAAAGATAAAGGTATTCAAGAGGTGTCCACCCCTTGTCACTTAACCTTTTGGTTTAATTAAAGAGTTTTGGTTCAAGAAAATCAAGGTATTCAAGAGGTGTGCACTTCTTGTCACTTGATTTCTCGATTTATTTAAGAAAGTTTTTTATTGTTTGATTCAAAGGATCGAAGGTATTCAAGAGGTGTGCACTTCTTGTCACTTGATCACTTTGATTTTATTAATGTGTTTTAGTTTCAAAAGATCAGGGTATTCAAGAGGTGTTCACCCCTTGTCACAAGATCTTTCGATTTAATTAAAGAAAGGTTTAAAAAAGTGTTAATCCAAAAGAATCGAGGTATTCAAGAGGTGTACACTTCTTGTCACTCGATCTTTCGGTGTGGTTAAGAAAATTTTTAAGAAAATGTTTTAATCCAAAAGAATCGAGGTATTCAAGAGGCGTTCGCCCCTTGTCACACGACCTTTCGGTATGGTTTAAAGAAAGTTATTTTTGTAACAAAGAAAACTCGACGTTGGATCGAGAAGTTTAATTGTATCGACTTGGCGTTGGACCAAGGTTTATTTATTTTTTAGATCGAGATTCATATAATATTTTTTGGTATTTTTAACATGAGAATAAAGTCTAAAATCTAGAAACATGTTTTTTGTATTATATATTTTTTTTATTAGAAAATAAAAGCAAAATAAAATATTAAAGAAGCTTAATCAAACAAGTTAAATGTGCAAGAAAAATAAATAAAATGGGGGTGTGAAACCTAGACTAAGGGTGTAAAGATCATATGGAAGTGAGGCCCAAGATGATTAAAAAAGCACTATCAGCAAGAAAATATATAAAAGAAAAAAATTAATTGGGCCGGACCGGGTCGGGTCAGATGGAACCCGGATCCGGCCCCACTCTTAACAATCAAAAACCTAAAACAGAGGCAGCAACGCCTCTCAATCAAACTCTCTCTCACGATGCTCTCTCTCACGATGCTCTCTCTCGCTCTCGCTAATCTCTGCTTTCCTCTCAATCTCTCACGGTCATGTCCTCCATGAATGAACACAGAACAACAATAAAACAAGCTAGGATCAAACGAATCTACCTTCATCCCACAGAAAACCCTAAATCCCCAGTTCTCATTAATCTCTATTATCAAGAAGTCAACAACAATAATACAGAAGAAAAAAGTTACAATCAAAATGGAAACAAGTTACCAACGTTAGCAGCGAATCGAGCTTGAAACTCTACAGGTATGCTCTTTCGTTTCTTCGTCTCAATCTTCCTCCGTGCGTGCTTCTGAAACTAGGCGTTCGTCTGTTGTGTGTTCTGGTTTGTCGTTGTCGTGATTTTTGCTGTATATTTCGTGAAGGTTTGAAGGTGAGCAAGATTCAAATGTATGAAACTGTGGCTGAGTTGATGAAGATTTCGCGTTGATGCGAGGTTCAGTTTTTGGAGCTAGCGTATCGATGAAGTGCGTTGAAATTGGTTTGTTGCGGATTGAAGGTTTTGGTTTCTGCGGAAATCTTGATGTTTTAGAGGCAGAGGTTTAGTTTGAGTGTGGTTTGCGGTTTGTGAACTGAGGGAGATTTTATGCAGGATTGTTGGTGTAAGGTGTGGTGAGATTCCGAATGGAGCTTGAAGGTGTGAGGCAGAGGTTTCTTTTGTGTCTCCTGAATCGTTTTGCCTCCTCCGTTTTTTTTCGGTTTCTCCTCCCCTTTGCTTATGCTGGATGTGTGATTTTATAGAGGTAAAGGATAGGATTTGGGAGGGAAAATTGGGTGAGTTTTTGAACACTTATGGTATACTGATTCATGCTTTCTTGATACAGGTGTTTGTGTGAACAATTTGATGTATTTTCTGGATGTATTATGCAGAGCATTTGGACCATTGTGTTTGTTTTGGTTGGGACAGAGCATCATCTGCTGTAGCAGGATGTGGGATAGAGAAACATGAAGGAGATCCCTTTTTGTATTATATATTTTGTGTATATTTGACAAAAGGATGAATAATAATAATAATAATAGTAGATAATAATAATAATACTAATAATAATAATGATAAAAAAAGATGTTAAGAAAAGAAATAAAAATAAATTTAAACTAAAAAAAAACCTAATTTAAGTCTAGACTAAAAATAAAAATAGTATAAAGCTAAAAATAATCTAAATTAAACCTAAACTTAAAAATAAAAATTAAATTTAATCTAAACTATTAAAAGGCTAACTTTTATTGACTTTAATAAAAGTCTGATTTTTTTTTTAAATATGCAACGATGCAGTGTATGAACGATGAATTCATATGAAATGCGACAGGTCAAAAAATAAATGAAAATGCGTGGGTCAAAAATTGGGGTGCGACACTTAGTACCTCCCCTCTACTAATCACAACACTGGCCCAACAACGTTATTTTCACAATTTCTCCAATAATCCAATAAAATACCAAATAATCCAAATAATTAATATAAATTCTAATTAAATTAAATAATGGAAAATACAGGGTGTTACAAATATCATCATCAGATGATTCATTTACAATTTCACTAAAAACATTCTTCACAATTCATACATCATCAAAACATCATTTACATCATTCAATATGCAAACATAATAATGAAATGCAACATCACTGACTCATGCATGTGGTACCAATTCATCATCATTGATGACCTAGTCATCTTCCTCTAAAGATCCCCAACATAGGATCGGTTCCCGCTTGGAACCGGAGTACATCACAAAACGCACTCAATCCACACAATGGTATTAAGGCCAACACTAGACATCGATCATAACATCACCGGGCATCTGCCCTTACATCACTGGACATTTGTCCTTCTAATGCCATGAATGCACGATGCTCAACATCTTCACACACTTGATTTTGAGTAGTTACTGGAGTTCATGGACATCTTCACACACTCGATTTCGTGGACACTGAAGAAAGGAAGAAGAACAAGAGATGAAAGAGATGAATGTCGAAGGAGAAGAAACACAACTTTGCCCTATAACGTGAAAATGGAGTCTGATAAGTAGTAATCTGGTAATACTTTAATATAATGTACTATGCTGAGTCACAAATAAAAAAATCCTTGTAGGCATGCCAGATCATCAAACTTAACGTTTTCACACAGAAATTAACGGAATGGATCAACATTGATAACAAAATTTTTCTTAAAGGACTTAGTTGTAACGTATATCACATAAGAGACCAAAGTGAAAAGAAATTAAGTTATGAGATTTCAAGATTAAATAAGTCTAAATTTTACTTGAAATTAGATAAACTCTAGTTTAAATAATCATCAAATATATATATTCCGCTCCGTTCATTTTAGTCTATCCAAACATAGCCTAAGATACACGTCATATTTTAAACTTAATTATAATTTTGATATCTTATTTTATTTTATTTATGAAATTATATCTTAATTTTAATTTTAATTAGTTTTGGTTTTTTTTTCTCATATTTTTTTCAATTAAAATGATAACATGCTTAATTTTTAATAACATGTCATTTATATTTTAGTTATTCTGCCGTTTTGTGACAAAACGACAATGTCAAACAACCACCCACACACACAAAATCAAATTACCAACCAACATTATCGGGCGTGCGTTTTATTTCATCATCACTATGATGGGTCTAAACAACTTCGGAACAACGATCACGATACTAACGGCCGTTACCCTAACAGCCCTCACCCTCGAGATCCTCTACGTCTTATACAAACGCCGTCTAAAACTCCGTCCACGCATCCGCGCAGAGCCACAAGAACAACCATCTCTTCCACCGTCTTCACCTGATCAACGGGAGCGCGAGCTAGAGGAAGAGCTTGAGCAACACATTGCGAAGTGGCAGAGTTTAAACGGTGAATCCAGAGTTCTGTTTACGATCAAGGAGGAGGAAAGAGAAGGAGTTGATTCGGAGAATGGTTCTGCAACGGAATGTAGCGTTGTTGTGTTAAAGAAAGAGTTGGCGGTGGGGAGCACGCGTTTCAGTGAGAGTGAGAGTGTGGTTATGGAAGATGATGAGGTTGTTTTGGAGGTTGAAGAGTTGTTGAGTGAAACGACGCCGTATTCGACTCCTTATTATACACCGTTATCTTCGCCGACGCGCGGAAATGGTTGAAGTGAAAATGTGAATGAAAACTATTATTCAGGAGAGTTTGTTGTTGTTGTTGAATGAAAAGGTAAATAAATTTTATTTTATTTTTCTTCTAGTAATTTAGATTAGTTAGATTTAATTTTAGAAAAGTCCTTGTTAATCATGATTAGTGTTCACTGTTATCTTTACTATAGTGATTTGAAGTGGGTGATTAATGTTATTAATATTGTTGTTGTGGTTATTTATTATGAATTAAATGCGGTTTACCGGTTTTATTTTAAATTAATTAATTGCTGAAAATTATGTATCTATAATTTGAGTTAAAGGTGACGATACTGAACTATCTATCACGTTCTTCTTGTTTCCTTTTTGTATATAGGTCTATTCATTGCACTTTTACTGTTAAAAGACTCGTATGCTTTTTCTTTTCTATGTTCCTGAATTTTGTTTAGCTGTTTGTTTACCTTTTTTGGATTTAACGGGTTTGAGTTTTGTAAGCAAGTGGGTCTGGGCTTGTATATTTTGGGGGGCCGACCCGGGCCCGACATTATGCATACATCCATTTCTATAACGTGGGCCTTTGTTCTCATGATTCTTCCTTGGAAGTTGTTAGACACAGTTTTATGATATTCAATGACATTCTCACAAAGGAAATCAAATGTGTACAACACACATATTGTTTAAGGTACAATATTTATGGTAGACATCCAAATACCTCCCTCTCTTTTATAATGTGTTAGGTTAGTCATTTCATACGAATTAAAATTATTGTAAATGTAAATATGAATAGTTTGAATAGAAAATATTAAAGTAGTATTAGTTAGGCAGTATAATTGAAAAAAATTATTGTATTGAAAATTGAGATTATTTTAAAATAATTGTATTTTATAAATGAGTTATTTAGTATAGAATGGATGGAGTACATCACACTTGATATTTGAACACAAAAATTTGATATCATTTCCGAGACATGCTTACCTTTATAATGTTAAAACAATTGTAGGATATTATAAAGTTAAATGGATGAAAGCTAAAATAGCTAAAATCGTGTATATGAATAATATTGCAAACACCAGGCATGTACTTGAACAACAGGGCACAAGGTTATTTTATATTCCCTCCGTCTTAAATTATAAGAGAAAAAAACAAAATCACGTTTATTAAGAAAAGTAAAAACACAATTATTTAATTTATAGTTTTCTTGAAATAAAGTGTTTTGGAAAATGTAAAAAAAATTCTAATTGGTTGTTGGATATAGAAATGATGAGAGAGAATGTAAGTTAAATGCAATTTGCATTTAATTTTACTTTGAAAGAAATGAAAGATGATTTCTTCTCTTATATTTTGGGACCAAAAAAATGCATTTTTTTCTCTTATATTTTGGGACGGAGGGAGTAGATATATATGTTATGAATCTTGTTGTTAATCGTGACAAAATTCAATATCAATTTGTGAGGCAAAGAAAAGTAGCAACCAACATAAATGTTCTACAGCAATATTAATTTGTACACAGATAATATAACAGAATAAGGCGAAAAAAAAGACGAAGGTTTGTTTACCCAGTTCGATCAAACGATCTACTCTGAGAGAGAGCAGCTCTCCAATTCACTATACTCAAAAAGTTGTTACAAGAGATTATAGATGAGTTACAAGAAAATAGTCTTCACAGTTGCTAAAGAACAAACCTTATTTTCTAACCAAGTGTTTTCCAACCTCCCTAACTCTCAATATAAGAACCACTCAAATCCAAGGTGTTTAGAAATATTTCCCAATCCCCTTAGATAACTCCAAAGGTTTCCCAAAAACCTTTGTCTTTCTAAGTTTTCCCTTGAAATTCCCTAAACTCTTATTCTCCCTTGTTTTTGTAAGTTCTAAGACTGTCACACTATAATAATAGAAGAGATACATATTTATAATAGCCAAAATTCAACAAATCCATACCAAATCCCAAAAATATCTCCTTAATTGTTAGAATAAAATATATTATTATAATCTTATAATATCTCTCAAATATTATAAATATCTTATAATATCTCTTACACTATTATAAATATATATCTTATAATATCTTTTAGGCTATTATAAATATATCTTATAATATCTTTTTATATTAACTTATATGATCTCCAAATTAATATAAAATATTCTAACATTAATGAATGGATCAATGAACCGAACCGACCGAACCCGATACCGTAAATCGCTTGAACCAGGTTACTTTTCGGCTTTCTGAATTCTTGACAATCTTGAAATATATTTTCTTTCTCTTCGTCAACAAAGGTTTTAAGGCATATTCTAACAATCTCCACATTGACTTTAAATCGTGTTGATACCAATTTAACAATCATCAACATTGCTGCTCTCTACCAAGTTGAAACTCTAATCAATAACCTTGATCAAATTCAAACAACCCTTGAATCTTGATCTTGCCACTTGCATCCATTTGTTTCAAATTGTCCTTTTCTTCTTATGTAATTTAACAAGCCTACAAGTATGATTTTTCAACCACCCTTGACTCCACCTGTTTTCAAATGTTTCCATAAAAGTTTTTGTTCTTTTATTTTCCAGTCCTTTAGCCACATTAAAAACATAATATCCAAGGCTTGCATAACCGTCCCTTTGAGATGCTACAATAACCCTCCTTACCTTATTATGAGTCAAATGATAATCAAAGATCTATGTAACTGTTCCCTCATTACTACTAGTATCCATAGTAGGGTAACTCCACCTCAAACTGAGTTTTATCCATTATAGTTTCTACCAGGCTTCTCCCTTGGTTTTCACTATTCTCCCTCTGAAGAATTTCTCTACCAACCAAGTAATTTATTTCTTTCGGCTAGACTTTTTTGTGGTGTATGAGGTGCGGAACATTCATGCATAATACTATATTCTTCACAATATGCATCGAATTCGATAGAAAAGTATTCACTGCCCCTATCATTTCTAAGGACTTTAATACTTCTACTTAATTGATTTTTTACTTCCGTTTTATAAACTTTAAATGCATTAAAAATGCCATCTTTATACTTTTAAACATATACATGTGTGTGAATCTAGAGCAAACATCAATAAAAGTAATGAAATACATATTTCCCCACGGGCTAACATGCCATTAAATTCATATAAATTTGAATGCATAAGATCAAACAAGTTGATATTTCTTTCTACACTATGAAAAGGTTTCTTAATTATTTTCAATTCAATACATATCTATTTTTGTGAAATGATTAACATTACATTAAATTAAATCATATTTAATTAATCTTTTCATAGTGCTAGTACCAATATGAGCTAATCTATTATACCATAAAGAAATAAATTCAATCATATAAGCACTAATAGAAACTTCATTAATAAAGTTGTTAATAGTATAAAGCTTAACCATTCACTGAGCAGAATAACTCTTTCCCGCTAATACACCATTACATGTCAAGATTAACTTGCCCAATTCATTTATAGATTTAATACTCGGTTTTCTCAAAAGATCCCCACTAATAAGGTTTATATTCATATTAGGAACATGACGTACATTAATATGAGTAACTTTCTTCCCTTAAGTGAAATTGAGTTCCACAGTTCCTATTCCAGCGACCCTTGAACATCCTTCATTTCTCATTTAAACCTCCTTTCCATCGGTGACTTCAAAATAGGTTTTGAATGCCATTTTGTCATAGGAAAAATGAACATTAACACAATTATCATACCCCCATCCTTATACCTTACCTTTGATTGCCATAATTTTTCTCACAGTAGCAATTATATTATCACTGGCTTGAACAACATTTGCCTCGTTTTAAGACTTATTGTGCTTGCAATCTCAAGCATAATAATCGTGTTTTCCACTCACATAGCAACCGATTTTGGGGACATTTGATCCTCCAAAATTCTTGAACTTACTTTGATCCTTCTTAGGACCCAGATAGTTCTTCTTACCATCTTGGTTCTTCTTACCTTTTGTGTTCACTGCAATGGCTTTATAAATTCCAATAGCCTCAGATTTCTATCTATCTTTCTATAGTGATAAGTCTTCAGAATCGTGAAGCAACTTCTTCCTATAACTTTTTCAGGAAGATGGAAATTTTGTAGTAAGTTCACCAACTCAGAAAGCTTCAGGAATATCAATATTCACAACCCTAAGTTTATTTACAAGAGCTTGTAATTTGTGCACCTGTGCAAGTATAGGCTTTGAATCCAACATTTTAAAATTGAAATACTTAGAAAATATAAACTTTTTAGTACCTTTCTCCTCAACATAAAATTTGAACTCCTTCCAAATTTCCTTTGATGATTGATTGTCTGTGTAGAGGTCATATAAACGATCAAATAGTGTGTTGAAAACATTTCCACGATACAATAATTCATCCTCATTTCTTTCTTGCATTTTGTCTTGAGTTCCAGGGAATCATCATCTTGCAGTTCTAGAATCGATGCCAATTCAGGATCCAAGACATATAATATCTTCAATACAATCAAGAGGAAGATCATATTGTCTTTCTAAAAAGTGAAGTTTGTCCCATCAAAATGGTAAAGCTTAACAAAGTCCTGGTTCGTCACTTTGATGCTTGAAAAGGAAACATCGGTAGCCATTATTTGAGTTATTATTATATTTTTGGAAAGAGACTATAAGTTAAATGGATCAAGGCTAGAATCTTGCCTCTAAACACTTTCCTAATTGTATTTCTATAACTCTCAAATTGTCTTAGAGTTTACATGGAGAAATACAAAGGATAATTACGCCTATCTTAGAGTTTGCACAAGACATGAAAATTCAAATGTAAAGAATAAATAACTATGAAATTTACAATAAAGAGGGGAGTTTAATTTGTGTGTATTTTTCTAAATTCGAAATAGTCTATTTATAGACTGAATGATGTTGTTTCACAAGGTTATGACCCTTGATGAAACACACCATTTCACCAATTATTGCAATACTTCACACTAAGTGTTACAACCATTCGAATTAAAAAATTAACTAACTTGAATAACGACCACTCCACATGTTGAGGCTTGCCATCACTAGGCAGCCAAAGGCACTAAGTGCTCAAGTGGCGTCAATAATGCCTATACGCCCACACCCTGATATTAGAGCTGGAGCTGGTGTTGTCGAGGGGACTGTAATGCTGACAAGTGGCATAAGACTTAAGACCACAACACTTATCTATGTGACACATTCTCCTCTTTACCTCCTTGATGAGTCAAAAAATGCAAATCTATGTAAGAAACATTAAAGTAAGTTAAACTTTCAATGTGAGACTATTTCGTATACATTGAATGCTCATTTACTCACTTACAAATTGTGTTGTTATTATTGAAACACATCGATGATTATCTATTAATTTCTTCATTAATTAGAACTTAATTTATGTCATGATTCACCATTGACCCTCTATGATAATGGGACATGAAACTTTGATGTTATATTGATTAACTCTTTGTCATGTAATGATATTGAAGGGTAATTCTTCTACATTTGATGCGGAGCTTTCTTTGCTTCTTGCAACAGCATTTTTATCAACTTCTTCTTTACTGAACTGTAAATGACTATATCTTAATTGGGAAAACCTCGTGATACTACCTTTATAGCTTCCTTAAAGCTTCATCTTGATACCATGCATGGGTGCGTGCTCTTTTTGTAGTTGCGTCCTGTTACTCTATCCATTCCTAATCTCGTGTAATGGGGATTTCTTCCTAGGACTTGAAACTTTCTCTTTCAACATGCATCTCTATGATAAGGTTCTCCCATTCCAAAATGTCCTCTGGCTGGAGTATAGGTCTTGATAATATCCATTTCTTTTTCATTAACACAATGTTTCTCCTCCTTGGCCACCTAAGGCACTCAACCCTTTCCCTTTTGAGTACTTGCATCCCAAAAACTTTTGTCTCTCAATCTTCATTTCTTTTGATTATAAAACCTCCGACAATTTTCCTCCCTAGAAATAAATCCCTGGGTACAATCCTCATACAACTTTTTAGAGATTCACACTTTTTTATCAACTCCATTTTGATGAATTCTTCTAGAATTCCCTCTCTCGATATGATAAAAAACCAGTAATATATTTATTTGGTGGTGGGGGGTAGAGGGTGTTCGCAGTTCGGTTTGAATTGGTTTTAAGGAAAAAACCCATCCGATTCAAATATAAATTTACTTGCGGTTCGGTTTTGGATGATATATTTTATAAAAATCAATTTGATTCGATCCAATTTAATGCGGTTTAATTTGGATCGGTTTTTGGATATCCAAACTACAATTTTTTTTATGTTAATATTATAAAAAAACTAAAAAATTTATAGCTTTGATATAATATATAACATATAGTATATTAAAAGTTGATATTACAAAATGAGAGTGATCGATGATGGTTGTAATAATAAAAATAAACAAATTAAACCAAATTCATAAATATTATTAAAAAATAGTTATCGTCTAATAATAAATTCACGTCACATATCATACTAATAAAAAATAAATAGGTATAAAACTATATACATGCGGCTCGGCTCGGTTTGGATCGGTTTTAAAAAATCAATCCAAAATCCGATCCGAACCTAACGGTTTTCACAAAATGTTATCCAAACATATCCAAAAAATTTCAATTTTTTTGCAGTTTTTAGTTTTTTAGATGGCTTAAAGTTTTTAGTTGGATTGGTTTGGATTTAAACACCCATAAATGGGGAAGGATGGTTAATGTTAGAACATAGTTTGGTTCTAATCATATCTTAGAGTTTTGATGATAACAATTAAATAAATTGTGTATAAGTAAATGTGGTACTCTAATTCTATGTTTCTTATTTCAGAAGAAGTTCTGACACAAGTACCATCAGAACATGGACTTTGTGTAACGCTGAACAAATAAAGAAACAAAAGTTACGTTGAAGTTCAAGAAGTTATAATGCATGAAGTAACTTCTGAATGCACCAACCGCTATAGACAAATTCTGATAGAAGTTATATTCACAAATTCAGACAGAAGTTATGAAGAAAAAGAAAGACAAAATGCAAAGTTCTGATACAAGATAAAAAACCGTTAGAGACATAGTGATTAAAAGACGGCTGAAGCATTTATGAGGAACAAATATTAAGAAGCATGTAAAGAAAAAATAACCAAGATGACACGCAATATTTATTACATAATAGCTTACGAGGATGCAACAGACAACATTTTCCAAAGGCTATAAATAGAAGATCAATTTGAAAAAGAAAGCTAATGCTCATGTGAACTCTTACGCTGAAAGAAAATACTTTGTTCATTTTATCATACTGAGTTCATATCTATTGTACTTAAACTTAGTGAAAAATCACAGTTGTGATATAGCTTAAATTAATAAGCATTAAAGTCACTTGTTAGAAGTTATTGTTATATTGTTCCTTGAGTAACCAAGTTGTGGTTAAGATTCTCAAGAAGACGTTGACGGTTGCCTTCGTGAACCAATTGTAATCAAGTTTTGATTAGTGGATTAAGTCCTCGACAGAGAGAGGAGAAATCACCTTGACGGATGGACTGGAGTAGTTTGAGTTTAAATGAACCAGGATAAAAGTAACGTGTGAATTTTTATTTCCCAAAGAAAACCCCTTATTCAACCCCCCTTCTAAGTGTTTTCATACCCTTCAGTTAACTCTTAAACTCCTGATCAAGCCGTTGGTTCTTCTTCTTATCACATTCATTCCTTTTGTCACAAAGAAGATGGGAACCAATGGTTAATGCGTTCAAAGTTGCAAATAATATGGATGATGTATCTCTTGAAGAACTTATTAGTGCATTGAGAAGCCACGGGATAGAACTTGATGAAAATGAGCCTCAGAAGAAAGGTAAGTCTGTTGCCTTTAAATCAATTAGAAAATATGAAACTAACACTTTTCAGGCTGAAGAGGAAAGCTCTGGTGACTCTGCATCAGAAGAAGAAGATGAGTTATCTCTTCTCTCCAGAAGAGTCAACCAATTATGGAAGCAAAGACAAAAGAAGTTCACAAACTACAGGAGACCAGAAAACAAAACTGAATCTTCTAGACATAAGAAGCCTAGCAGGAAGAACATTGTCTGCTATGAATGTAAAGAACCAGGACACTTTAAGAGTGATTGTCCCAAGATGTAGAGAGAAAGGACAAAGAAAAAATTTGAAAAGAAGAAAAGTCTGATGGCCATATCGGATGATTAAAAATCTTCTGAAGCTGAATCTGACTTAGAAGATGAACATGCCAACTTAGCATTATAGGAGATGACTCTGAATCTGAATCAGAAACTGATGAGGTATTCTCTGAACTTACTAGAGACGAGCTTGTAGAAAGTTTATCAAAACTTCTTGAAAACCATAGTAAGCTCAGAATCAAATACAAGAAACTTAAAAATAGTCTTGTAGTTGAAACTGAGAAACTTAAAGCAGAAAATTCTGAACTTAAAGAAAATAATCTTAAACTCATAGAGGAATTAGAAACAAAGAAATCTCTAATTCAGATACTGCTTCAAGTTCTAAAGATATTCTAAAATAATATGACTCTGGTTTTCAAAAATTCAGATACTTGTTATATTCTGAACACTAAAGAACATCTGAACAAGTTTGATTCTAAGGCACAAAAGTGCTTTCTGCTTGGATACTCTGAACGCTCAAAAGGTTATATAGTATAAAATACATAAACTCTGATTATTGAAGAATCAATTAATGTCAGATTTGATGATGTGCTTGGCCATCAAAAGCCAAAGTAAGCTGAAAATTTTGCAGATATGGAAGTTCAACTTACAAACTCTGAAGACTCATAAGAAAAAGACAATTCAGAAGATCCTCAAATTACATCAACTATGGAGAACTTGATAATTTATGAGGAAACCTCACAGAAAAGATCTTCTAGACTCACCTCAGCACATTAAGAAGATGTTATACTTGGAAAGAAAGATGACCCCATAAGAACCAGATCATTTCTCAGAAACAACGAAGAATCACTATTTGGATTAGTTTCTATGGTTGAGCCAACTTTTGTTGATGAAGCTCTTCAAGATACTGATTGGATTATTGCTATGCAAGAAGAACTCAATCAGTTTACCAGAAATGATATGTGGGATCTAGTTCCAAGACCTGATGGATTCAATATCATTGGAATAAAGTGGGTATTCAGAAACAAATTGAATGAGCAAGGAGAAGTTGTTAGAAACAAAGCACGACTCGTTGCACAAGAATATAGTCAGCAAGAAGGTATTGACTATAATGAAACCTTTGCCCCAGTTGCCAGGTTAGAATCTATTAGATTATTAATTTCCTTTGCTTCTCAAAATGACATCACTTTGTATCAAATGGATGTTAAGAGTGCATATTTAAATGGTTACATAGAAGAAGAAGTTTATGTCCATGAACCTCCTGGTTTTGAAGATTCAAAATATCCAGAACATGTTTTTAAACTTAAGAAATCTTTATATGGTCTGAAACAAGCTCCCAGAGCTTGGTATGAACGATTAAGTTCATTTATTCTATATAAAGATTTTACCAGAGGAAAAGTGGACACAACTTTATTTCGTAAGACATTTAAAAATGATATTTTAATTTGTCAAATATATGTAGATGATATTATATTTGGAACTTCTAATGTTTCTCTTGGAAAAGAAATTGCTAAGTCCATGCAAGCAGAATTTGAAATGAGTATGATGGGAGAACTTAAATTTTTTCTGGGAATTCAAATTAATCAAACTTCTAAAGGAACTTACATACATCAAATAAAATATGTCAAATAACTTCTGAAGAAATTTCATCTATCAGAAAGTAAAGAAGCCAAAACTCCAATGTATCTTATATGCATTCTGGGAAAAGATGAGGTAAGTAAGAAAGTAGATCAGAAACTCTACAGAGGTACGATTGGATCCCTACTTTATCTGACTGCATCTAGACCAGATATTCTATTTAGTGTATGCTTATGTGCAAGATTCTAATCAGATCCTAGAGAATCTCACTTGACTGCGGTCAAGTGAATTCTGAGGTATTTGAAAGGTACTACTAATTTTGGATTGTGTTACAGAAGATCCAAATATTTTAACTTAGTAGGATATTGTGACGCTGACTTTGTTGGAGACATAGTGGAACGTAAAAGCACTTCTGGAAGCTGTCAGTTTTTGGGAAATAATCTAATCTCCTGGTATAACAAGAAGCAAGCTACAATTGCACTATCAACTACTATAGCAAAATATGTAGCTGCTGTAGGCTGTAGCACTCAGATGCTCTGGATGAAGAGTCAATTAGAAAATTATCACATCTATGAGCGTAAGATTCATATTTTCTGTGATAATACTTCAGCTATTTGTCTTTTAAAAAATCCTATTTTACATTCTAAAGCTAAGCATATAGAAATTAATCATCACTTTATTAGGCACTATATTCAGAAAGGGATACTCAATTTAAAGTTTGTAGATACAGACCATCAATGGGCTGATATATTTACTAAACCTTTTTCTGAAGATTGATTTAAATTCATTCTGAAAAATATTTGTATGGAATTTTGTCCAGAGTGAAATCATGTTTAGTATCTAATGCTTTCAGATTTTTATATGAATGTTCTGATTAATAACTATTCAGTAGTTAGAAGAAAAAACCATATAGAAGATCTGAAATACTTGTCTAATGTTTCATTTCTAGTATGGTTCAGAAGTTCATTACATCAAACAACTGTCACGCGCGCTAACTATAACACGGTAGGAGCACTGACTTTTTAAAATGTGCGAATAACAAGAGTCGCCACCGACTTATATTTTATCCAATTGGAAAGGCAAAAAGAACATGAAAGACCTTTGAAAGAGATTGAGTTCGGGGGGTAGGTTATATAAAGGAAAGGTGTAAGCATCCTTTGTATCCATGGTTATCCATGGGCTCTTAATTGCTTAGCTCACTTGTTTTTGTTTGATTTGTTTGAAAGTGTAGTGTGTGTTTAGAAAAAACAGTTTGTAAAGAACTTGACTTTGTAATGATTCATCATTCGAATACATACAAAGTACTTGTCTTGAAAGATGTGTTTTGAAAAAGGAGGTGTGAAAAGCATTTTGTTTGAGCAAGCAATTAAGAGTAACATACCCTAAGTGTGGGTATTTCTTGTTCTTTTCCTTTCGCTTAAGGGAAAGAGACTACCCATACAATTGATAGGTAGGGAGCCCTTTCATGGATGTAAAGGGTCATCAAAAAGTCATCGAATAGTCATAGGGTCTATCCATACCATAAAGAGGGTAGGAAGTCCTATGCATTGGATGTGAATAGTCATAAAAGGCAACAAGTAAGGATACCTTAGCATTCGAAGGGACGATCATCACTTTTCGTAGGCAACAACTGAGGGACGAGATCATATATTCGTAGGCAACATGAGGGAATATGATCTTTGTGATGATTTTTGAATCGAAGGCAACATGTGCTAAGGTACCCTCACGTTCGAGGGACTTAACCATATAATCGAAATGCAATAAAGAGAGGTTACCCTAAAGGTGTGTGTGTGAACAAGTAAAAAGGGTGTGTTAATTTCAAATATTTAATCTTAAATTAGTTGTTAGCTATGTTCAGTTTTAGTCTTTCCATACAATCCTATTAAAACATACATCTAAGCAGTTTACATGTGCAGAAAGTAAAAAGCGGAAATAAAATCCTACGCTATTACATAGCTTCGGGATGAGGGGTACATAACCAATAAAAAATTGTTGCGGGAAAGTAAAGCCCTAGTTACTATTTCTACCCATGGGCAATTACATAAGTAATAAAAATGTAGAAAATAAATCCTAATTAAGCTATTACAAACTCGAGGCAATTACATAATAATTGTAAAAATATGTGGGAAATTTAAATTGTAAATGTACAAAGAAATAATTAATTAAAATTAAATCCTATTTCTAAGTATTAAATCTAAAATTAATCTAAATCCTAATTATTAAAGTAATTAAAAAAGATTAAAAATAAAAAATAAAATAGTTAAAAAAACCTAAATTCAAACTATTTTTTATATTTCTTATGGTTTTTTATGATTAAGGGTAATTAAATTAACCTAATAAGATGTTAGAAGAAAAATTAATTAATTGATTAAAAAACTAAATCTTAATTAAAATATATTTTTTTGGCCAAATAAGTTAATGGTGAAACTAATCTTATTTGATTTTTTGGGTTTGTCATGAATGATTATAAGGAAAAAGGAATAAAAAGAACAAATAAAATGAATATTAGGGAAAATGACCAAAAAATAGAGATTTTATCAAGGTTATCAAGGGGAAGTGGCAAGTGATTAGAAAAGGCAATGGAGTGATGGGAGATAGAATTTACATCTGCTCCCCTTTGGCCAAAGGAAATACCTGTAAAAATAGGATAATAATAAGAATAAGAATAATAATAATAACAATAGTAACAATAATAACACAAGAAAAGAATTGGGGTTTAGAAAATTAAATTATGGCCACAATTACGAATAACCTTGATTTGACCAAATACCAAAAGGTTTTTAGCCAAATACAAATAACCTGGATTTGGCCAAATACCAAAAGGTTTTTGGCCAAATACGAATAACCTTGATTTGGCCAAAAGCCAAAATGTTTTTGGCCAAAAAACAATTGGGGCACTGTTTACGGTGATTTCCGGTAAACAACCGCTAGTCTTCCAAACTATAATAAATATGATTTGGTTACTCGCAGGATCGACTAGATTGATCCTAGGACACATAGTCAAAAAGATTGTTATCAATGTTCATTTGAACCATATTTCGTCTTCTTCAATAAGCGTTGTTCGATAAAGAACAAGTAATCTTGATAATCACTTTGTTATATGTAAGTATGATTTCAATGAAAAGATAAGTAACATAACATATGAAACTAAAAGGACTGTTAAAACGTAAAGAATCTTAGAATGCAGGAACGTTAAAGACTTTGAAAATAAATGACATGAAAGTAATTCGAAAGTAAATGACATTAAAGTAAAGATACAGAAATGTAAATGGCAAGAAGTAAATGGAATGCAGTAATTCTGAAAGATATTTGGAAACGAAAGATAATACACATGTATTAAAGTGGTGGTGTCATACGTACATTTTCTCAACGAACTCTTTCTCTTAACACTTGATACTTGAGTAAATATGTGAGTGATTTGTACAAAATGAACACACAGAATCCTAACATTAAGACTCCTATTTATACTAGTTTCGACCTTAACGGTCCTACACTAATCTGCTGCCACGTCTCTCATAAGAACTTCCAGCGACGCCATCTGTTACTTGGACAGTTACGAAACCGTCTTCGAATTTCAAATCTTCCCGCCTGAGTCCGTCTTCGACGCGTGGCAGTGTATTAAAAACACTACGAAAACACGCTAAGTAGTAATACTTTAATATATTTTATAAATTTTGTCTAAGTCCCCGAAGACACATACTTTCACTAGCTTTCAGTATTCATTATCTTCATAACGAACTTAGAAATCTTTATTCTCGAAGCATGGCCATCAGTAGCCATTCTTTTATTTTTAAGGGATGGCCATCAGTAACCATCTTTCCTTCTATTTTCCACTTCTTCGAAGGACAAATATTACAAGACGAAATCTTCAGCTAACAAATTGCCCCCAATAAATGCCTGTTTCGAAAATCAACAGAAATAGGCGTTTCTTGTCATCATAAGATTTTGTTTCTTTTTGATCTTTGAGAGTTCCAAGACTGCTGACTAACGTCATAATCATTGATGACCCTGTTCCCGAAACGTCTTGTCATTTTCAAAGATGTCTTCTCATAACTTACATTCCCACGTTTTTGACCTTACTTCTTGATCATTACTCCTACATACTAGGAGTGAAGCTAATTTATTCGACCGCCGTCGGATTAAATCACCAGCCGCCACGTGTTCTTTGGGTTTTACCCAAAAGATTTAAAAAGGGTTTCCGTTAAACCTTTAAATACTTGGTCTTGCACTTCTATACAACCTTTCATTCCTATTTCTTCATCTTCTTTAACAGAAAAACCAACATCCTCAATCTTTTCAAAATCTTGCTTTCTTAATCAAAATCTCTCTATGGCTTCATCTTCAAATGTTCTTCAACCTGTTCTGAAGCTCCAATCAACAACACGGTATGGGGAACAAGAGCACATTCCAAACCATAACACCGAAGAAGTACGCACTATTTACGCTTCCCAGGTAATCATTCCCTTTGAACTTTCTGGAAAATCTCTTGCTTTTATGGGTCCGTTACCAGGTGAAAATATTTCATCTCTGAATAGATTCTTCCCTGCTTATTACAAGACTAGACCATTAGTTAGCAAAACTAAGATAGATGAAGATGGTTGTTCTCCCTCAGGAGAATCTGCTAACATTGAAGAAACTTCAACTGTAACCCCTTTGGCTTTGACGAAAATTAGGTTAAACTATATGACCAACTTTGTAAAAGTGTTTAGG